>NC_031770.1:82147358-82304044 GCF_001522545.3 Parus major | reverse complement strand
CCAAGAGGTTGTGATAGGAGCAGGTAGGAGCTGTGGCTGCGCTAAAAGAGCAATGCCGTGCGGTTGGACTCCAATGCTGTGTGAAGCAGACTCTGGAAGTGACAGGCTCTGTATCTGACTCTGGATTGTGTCAGACTCTGGACTGTGAATGAACTAGACCAAGGGAATGCAGATCTCATTTTTGGTTTTGCTTTTGCAGATGACTCCCGTGTTTGTTCCAGTCCTGATGGTCAGCGGAAATAAACCTAATGACTAATACAATGAAAAACAGAAAAAACATCTGACCTTACTAATCCTGGAGTTTCCTGAATTTCTAAATTTTCAAGCCTAAAGTACTAATCCACTGTGCTGTCTAACCCCAGTCTCTTGTCCTCATATGCATCATGATTTGAGCAAACAAGAAAAGGTCTTTGTTCCTTTTGACAGAGTTATACTTTGCCAATGTGCTTTTCTGAAAGCACATGTTTGCTGCTTGCCCTTCTTGTTGGACTCTTGGCACAGAGCTATGGATACTCTTTGAATCAAGACAATTCTCTACTCAGTGAACAGCTTGAATAACCAAACCACATGGCTGTAATTCCTGTACAGACTAGGAGAGGACCTGTGGCTAGTCTAGCTATGTAAACCACTGCTGCCTTCATCCTTTGGCCTGCTCTGCTCACTGCACTGGAGAAGTGTTTGTCACACAGGTGTTAGGAGGAACAGTACCCCAGTGCTGAGCCTCATGCACTGAAGAATAAATATTTGTTTCATCCTGTTGACAACATCCTGCTGCCATAGTGAGGTTTGCTATTTGGACGTAGTGTAGAAAAGTAGCATTATAGCAGACATACTTGCTGAGGTGCACTATGAGAATCAGCAAGGACTTTTTGTTTTATCAAAGACTTATTTTTTGCTTTTAAAATTGATTCAAGTTGATTCTTGTAACAGTGGCACACAGGACTATGTTCAGCAAGGACTATATCAACAACAGTTTCTTTGTTTGGGGGACAAAAAAAAAAAAAAAGAGAGAGAGAGGAATAAGCATAAATGTACCCTCAGGAAGAAAATAGATTTCTGAAAAGTCCATATATCCAGGTGTCTTTCTAAATAAGTATAATCTGCATGAAAGTAGAAGAGGATTTCACAAAATTAAAAGAGGAAACAGTCATCACTAAGGCAGATTTACACCACTTTAACTCCATTTTCTTAATTCCAAGATAAACTCTTCTCTAGCTAAATTATGGCACAGATTTACAAAGAACAGAGTTTATGCTGGTACAATTCCATTAATTTTGTCATTTTCAGGAAAACTTGTGGTTTCATCTGGAATACTTTTACATGAGTAATGCATGCTGACCAGCTAAGGAGTAACATAGACTTGTTTCACAAAGATTCATGTTTCCCAGGCTTCATCTGGAAAAACATCTTGGATGCATGAGACATGAGAAATGATAAGCTATTAGATCATCACTGAGTCAAAAAAATAAACTTTTATATATCACCCTACCCATGTTTTGATTACTGTGCTTCCCAGCTGCCAGAAAGTACAAACAGGAGTCGCAGAAGAGACAGTTCAAGTAGCTGACACCACTAGACAAACATGCCACAAGGTCTGGTGAGGGCTGTGACATTTATTCTCTGGAGTGGCCATGTGGCTGAAAGGGACTAGCCAGGAGCAAGGAGGGTGGCAGCAGTGCCAGCTTCCTGCAGTGCAGCCTTTCTAGCCCATTTCAGCTGAGCAGGGAGACGTGGACAAATCATCCCTCTTCCCAGCCCACTGGGGTGTCCCATGCCCAGGAATACCTCTGATTTGAAGCAAAATTAGTCTTTGGAGGAAAGTAATGATGCTGCTTTCTGGGGCCTTGCACACAGCTGATGAAGCCTGTCTTGAGACCAAGCCACTCTCAGGGTGCTGGGCTGAGCACTGTGCCCTGTCATGATTCCTCACTTATTGTTTTACAGCTTTCTGCTCTTTTGTGTTAACTCATTTCAAATCAGACCGTGAACTTCAGACCGTGAAGACAACACTAGTGGTGTCACCATTAGTTCCAGTCCAAACCTCCTAGACATTTGTTTTATCACTTGACAGCCAGAACGTGCCTGGAAAATGGTAAGAGAGGTGATGCAGATTAGCTGGCCTACCAAAGATTTTTCACTCCTGCAGTTAGGAAATCTCTGCTGTTAGGTAAGCACTGGCCAATTCTTTCTGTTGGCAGCATAGAACCAAGCTGATGACCCACAAGGTGAAATACACTATGGACACAGAAACAACACTCTAGTATCTCTAGTAAGTAGTTTCTAAAGACCACTGCTCCTGTAACAATGCACTGTCTCCTGCCAAGATGGTAGAAAACTGCTGAAAGCAGTAGAACACAGGAGCAGGTTGAAAATCATAACAGATCTTGCCTTGTTTGTATCCTTATTATAACCAAAGAAAATACCTAAAAATTTTATATCACTGAGGGATATACAGCATGGAAACTAAAGTAATTCTGTGGGCCCTGCTTTAACCTAGGAATGAACCATGGGGCAAATAGCAAATACAATTATGAAATGAAGAAGCCCTCAGCTTTCTACAAAATAGGTTTGAACTAATTACTTTTTACTTCAAAATTAACTTGTATTTCTAACAAGTATGAGATCAGACAAAAAGATGAATGTCCCAAAAGCAAACTCTAAGTTTTGGGTAGAGGTAAATATTTTGCTGTCTCTTTCTGACCTGATGTGGATCTTGAATCTGTCTTCTTTTCAGTAGCCATAATTTGCACAGCTCTGATTTTGCTGAAACCAGTAAACTATAGCTATATTTTACATGTGACTAATTTATCTTTCTTTTGTTTAAAAAAAATGCAAAAAATAATAACAATGTAGATCTGAAGATACAGATTTTACAGCAAAGGGAAAAAAAAATTAGACAGAGGACCTGTATCTTCTACAAATATAGTCTCCAAGAGACAACAGTGTAAAAAAGAAGCCATCTGCAGCATCTCAAATTTCAACTGTCAACCAAAGCAGGGAGCAAGTTCCAAATCTCTGTCAGTGACTCCTTTGTAGGAAGTTTCAGTTGTTGATAGACACAGAGTACCAGCTTGCATATGAATGCCTTGTCATCTGGTGAGATGTGAATTTAAGCCACTCCATTAGACTGGGCTGCCTTCCACCTCCCAAAAGGTTTCTCCTCTGTGAAGTTTAATTGGTTTAAAAACAAGGAGTTAAAAATAATGTCTGATACTAAACCTGCCCTTGGGTTTCACTATCAGTTTTGGTGGTTTTACAATAATATTTTTCCCACTGGGAAAAAAAAAATTCTCTGGCTACATGTAAACTGGAGATTAACCATGCCCAGGACTCCTCTCTGTGAGGCCAGCTGTCCTGGAAAATACTTCAGGCTCTTAAGCCCTCTTAGCATCCATAACATGTTGGCTGCATCCACACTGCCCACAGGGAATTGCTCCTAGCCCATGCTGACTCCTGAAACATGCTCTCAAATGGGTCAGGAGGGTGTTAAGTGGCCTGGCCAGAAGTGTGCCAAGGACCACTCCAAGAGTTTAGCATGAGTACAGATGTTCACCTTCCAGTATCTGTGCTCATGCCCCGTCACTGTTTAATTTACAATCTTTCCTTTCCACAGCCTTTACAAACAAAGGAAATGGAAAACTAATCAGCCCTGCTAAGGGAAAGTGCAACTCACCATAAATATACAGTCTGGAGAGAGAAAATAAGCAGTGGATGGTGGGAAAACAGAAAAAACCCCGAATTTTTCAAGTTAGATCAAGGCACACAGAGCTCTAGTACGTTCTAGAGGCATCTTTTTACAGTCTAGAGGCATATTTTTAAGTTGCTACTGAGGGATATTTTGGTGATAGAGAGGTTCAGCAGGAGTCAGGAAGAGACAGGGAAGCAGAAGCACAGAGAGAGAGGTTGCACAACATCCCCATTTCACACCAGGCCTATACTGGCTTTTGCTGGTCTTGGTGGCACAAACTTTGAGCTTTTCTGCTTCGTGTCACTGATAAGGGGACTAGCACTGTGAGGCTCTAGAGTGGCCCTTGCGTTATTCAAAGCCCTGGCCTTCACTTGTCATTACTATTTGCAAAGAGTTGAAAGGAAAGGAGAGTCTTACTTCATTCCTGGCAGTGCCAGCCCAGTGACTGTCATTATTTCCCAGTAATCCTGCAGGCTTTCCACTGACTTCAGAACTTGTGGCAAAGAAAGTAAAGAAGTAAATGTCAGCCTAAATTATTTAAATAATACCAATGTCTCACGCTGACAGGGAGCAGCACAAAAACCTGCAGATAGCTCACCTGGGCATTGAGAATGGCCTCAGCCACTTTAATAGCTTTCATTTTTAGAAACCATAGTTGCATGCCTCCTCTAAAGCCATGGTTTTAAAATCCTTAGAGAACAATTTCTTCACTTGAAAAGAATGAAGTTAAAGAGTTATCCTGCATGTACAGGTTGAGCTGGTTTTGATGGGGTTTTTAAACAGCCTTTCAATGTTAATCTGCTTAAATCTTCACCTGGCTTTTTAATTCAGGGCAAAATTTCAGGCTAAGCTGAAAATAGAGCATAGCTACTTTGAGTAAGGAAGGAAAGGAGAAAGAAGAAGCAAATAAATATTTCTGCATGGACTTAGTCTTGCATTAGCATTACTAAAATTACCTGTTGCCAGATTCTTTAATGTCTGTGACATCTTAAAATCCAATTTCAGCAGGGGTAAAATAAAAGCTAATTGTGTTTGTCTTGTTGCAACTAGCCAAACACCCTACCTTTCTCAACTTCATTAAAATGGTTTAATTTTCTTTGTTTTCCACTAGGATAGAGAAAAACTTTCTCAGCTGCTTTTCTGATTTTATTTCATTGATAGTAATTTCAGTTCAGAGCCATGGAAAGATATTAAAAAGAGATCCAACAAATGGAGTGGGTGTTTTACAAGCCTCTGTGATGTTAAAGTTGTCTGCACTGGTATAAATTCATACTGCTCAGCTTTAAGTATTTCACTTGTGTGCCTTAGGTAGAAGTTTAGGTTTCATAATCTGCAGTGTCTTTGAAACGGAGTCTGAGCTCTCTGAGGCTATTTTAGGACTTCGGGTCTGTCCTCCTCCTCCTCAATCATGCAGTTCCAGTGACTGCTGCTAAAGCCCACTATGATTCCTATTTATCAAGGAAAGCATCCCCTGATTATTTTCCCATGGTAAAAGGTGCTGGGCAGAGGTTGTTGCAGTCTGTCTGTGAGAGGACAAGGCTGGAGGTCTCCGTTTTGCCCCTCTGAATCAGCCCTAATCTGTCTAAAGAGGTTGAGCTCTTAATTTGGGCGCATCAGTGAACTGACTGATAAACTGGGTCTGGATCCAGAAATGCATCATCACAAAGGCTGATTTTGCTGATGGGTGGGGAGGCAAGAGCAGGTATTTGGCACCTCGTTATCAGCATCTGACACAGTGCCACACTTGGTGGCAAATGTTAGGAGACGACAGAGGCTGTGGGACTGTGTCCACCCCTCACAGTCCCTGCTATAACCAACCCTGCCAATTTTGTATTAATCAAGTCATAAACTGAAGTGTCTTGTGCTGTTGGGATGGGTTTTCTACGAGGCATCAGACCTCTGCTGCAGGCATACTTCTGCCCGAAAGGGGCAGAGAACAAAGTATCTCTAACAAGCATTGAAAGAGTCAATAGGTGATTCTTACTGAGCTCCCCAACTTGGAAATGATCTCATTTGATATTCCAGCTACAACCTCTCATGCTAAACTTTTATTGGGAGAAAGAGTGGGGAGAATTTGGTTGCAATTGTACAAAACAACTAATTTAAGAAAGAGCAATAAAAATGGACCTAGATAAGCTTTCTTTTAGTTAGGGAGAGTGAAACTAGAAACTAATTTTTATTAATGAAAAAATCTAAAAAAAATTAATCATAAAATCTTCAAGTTTCTATTTCATATGAGGAGCTGTATGACAGAAAAGCAGTGGGGCTCTCTGTTGCTGAAAGGAATTGGTGGGATCTCTCTAAATATTAAGACATCACTGGGTCTTGGAGTACAAATAAAAAAAAATAAAAAAAAAAAAAAAGAAAGGAGAGAGGTGCATATACAGAAGGCATATTATTGATAGATCAAGAAGTAAGAAAGCAGCATATAAGTACGTTACTGGTTTTCTTTATTTAGTGAAAAGCTATCTGACCCTGCAGTTATGCAGTATCTCAGCATTCCTTATTTGTTTCCTTAAATATTTTTCATCTGCCTTCAAGGAAGTTTAGTTGACTGATAAATTACTTTGAACTGCTCCTCCTATGTGGTGGACCCAGGGCCTTGGCAAGTGCTGTTGCTGCTGGCAGCTCTGCTGGCTCCAAGCTGGAGCAAGCTGTGTTTGGGAAAAGGAAGATTAGCCAGTTTTCTTCCTTTGAGGAAGCAAATCCATCTCTTGTCATATTAAAGGTGCTATACTTTTTTATCTTAAGAAACAAGATTGCATTTACTGTTTTACATTTCACATTTCATTTACTGTTTCACTCCCAGAGAGAATAAACCTCACTCAAGTTTATATGCCTGGTGGAAGTATCTAAGTGAGCCTTCACTAACACTGCTAGCTGTGGTACTATTCACTACAAAGACCACAGCTTTTCCTTATCTGCATTTGTTCACATGCAGACTGCATGCATTTCAGAGGTAGGTGAGTTTTTCAGACCTGCCCAGATGAAAGTTAAAGTGCAGCTCTCCAGAGCATCCAATAGCCAACTGGTAAGCACAGCTGTCCCAAAAAGGCAAGGTCAAACTAAACAGCTGAGCCTCCACTGTATATACACTGAAAATATTTCCGAAGGCTTTCAACAAAGTCAGAACAAAGTCATCATTTGAATAAATATTTCCTTACTTTTACTAAATAAAAATATTTTTTATCTTTGATGCCTTGAGAAGGCTGATCTAGAACAGAGGCTAGACAGAGTGAAGAATAAAGCAGGTATTTATTGAAAGGCCTTAAAGGATACACCTTGGGCAGTACAAGAGCTTGGCCAGGGCTACACCAAACATGGACCTAAAAATGGTCTCACATTTATAAGTTTTGGTCCATCTGCTTATCAGGATTAATTGTCCAATCACAGCTCCAGGTTGTGAGGTCCCATCCTTCTTGTTTTCTCTCTTCAATCCACTGCTGTTTATGTTTTTGGGCCTGAAACTTGTAATGATTGTCCTTGGTATCAAGCTAGAAAAGGAATTGTTTTGTCTACCTACTCTGTGAAGAGAGTTCACTAACACTTAATATGAAGCTCAAAGCTACACACCTAGGAAACACAGAAATGAAAAATGTGAAAGCTAAAACTTAAGGCATCACCTTTGGACCTAGCTCTGCTAAATGAAATGGAATTTGAGGAATACATACACCCTATGCCTCTATATTAAATTGTGCAACTAGTTTAACCAAAGTAAATAAAAAACTTTATATCCTACTAAGTTTTTTCAGTTCATCCTGTGCAACACTATTGACTGAAAAAAAAAAAAAAACCAACATAAATTTAAAAACAAAAATGAAAAAATCAGTCAGAAGTTTGTCAGTGAATTCTAGGCCTGAAAAACCACTCTTTTATGAAATGGCCAGAGAATTTAGAGAAACTCTGTACAGCTGGAGGATGGCCACAAGCTCAACCTAAGGTAGCTGTCATGCTTGCAAAAAATATCTTTATTCTGACTGTACTTTCTGGCACTGTTATTACTTTTTGCCATCAAGAAAAACCAAAAGCCTGCATGGAAAAGTGCTCAGCAGCACATCCCAGTGTTGTAGGATTACTTGGATGCAGCACTGGATTTCCAGGCACTAGAATTCACCCAGCCATACCCTCTGGAAGCAGCAAACACCAAGGATTTGACAAGCCTTGGACTTGTTGAAATAAGCATGCACGTCAAAGACAAACGATTACAATCAAAGGGATAGAAAAGCCTAGAAAAGAAAAGTATTGGCAGAACTCAACATTTAGGATTATGGTACAAAAGTCATGAACTGGTGTGGCAAGTCCCCTGTCCTCTGCTCAGCCAGGGTGTGCCACAAGGTCTCACAAAGGATTTCTGCAGGTAGCCAAACACATGACATTACAATTTGAGTAAGCAAGAGCAAGGCTGGGGAGTTCTGTGTAAATACTTGTCACTGACTGATCTCTTATACCTTGAAGATGCATTCCTAGAAAGGAAAAAAACCTGAAAATTGCTCTTCTCATTGTACATTCAAAAAAGCTGAGAAGTACCATTATATTAATCTTTCTCAGACCTAAGAGAAACTTTTCCAAATGTCTATAAAGGCAAATATTAAATAAATGGCTTGCTGAAATAATGGAACAGTTGTTGGACTTCATAACACATGCATATTTTTAAAAGAAAGAAAGAAAATACTGGGAGGGGGCGTAATTTTTTTTTGTTAGTTGTTTTGAAGTCTGTAACTAGAAACACATCATTACCAGTTTGTACTCACATCAACTTTGTATCAGAGAAAAATAAAGTTTTGTTTATATAACATTGTTAGATAAAACAGTAACTATATAAATTTAAGAAAGCAAATTGCTTATGCCAAGTTAATGTCAATTAGCATTATGAATGACAATTTAAGGAGGATTATATGATGTATTGCAGGTTTGAAACAACTAAAAATAGAAAAGCTATACAAGCCATAAAAATTGCACAATGTACAACTTTCAATTCCAGGAAGATTAGGTTTGCAATCCTTGACTACAAATGGAGTTTCTTTCTGATTGTTGGGATAGATCTGCTGAGGCCATTATTAATACAGACAGTCCCAAGCTTTCCGAATGACTCAGACATTTAAAAATATGATATGATATTTGGCTTAAAGTTGTGAAATTTTTATAAAATCATTTAATTTTTGCCTTCAATTTTCTGAGCTGGGTTCACAGTTTCCAAGTATGTTCTAGTACCTTGAGGAACTTTAAAACTGGAAACAAAGAATGCTGTATAACCAATGTGATACTAGCAATGGGGCTTTTAAAAGACAGGAAAAATCCAAGATGAATATTGTAATATGTCATAGTAATGTAATATGGTCATAGGATTCCATAGTGCCTGCTGCAGAGTTCGGGGTTACACTAAGTCCTTAACTCAGGGTGCTGATTTTTAACTCATTATAGTAAAAAATTTCAGAGAAAATAATGTACATTGAAGATGTCCTTGGGAATCATCAACAGTCCCCAAGGGCTTTAACAACTCTGCAATTCAGATGAGCCTTTGAAAAACTCTTGATTTTCATATTCACATTTTCTTGCTTTGAAATAAGTCATTTTGGTTACCTCCTGGAGCTGACATCTGCAGAAAGCTCAGGTATAGCTTTCCAGCCATGCCATTGCAACAGCATCTCCTAAATGTTATTTATTTAGGAGTGTGGCTCCAGCTGGGAGCCATGTGTCAGCAGAACAGCCCGTGGTGTGCAGAAATACCTGTGTCGAGGGATGCTCCCAGGGCAGGGGCTTCACTAGAATCTAGGTCCGCAGTGGGGAGGAGGGAGTCGAGGGTAGAGGTGTCCCTGTGCCATGGCTCTGCTGCTCCCACCTGAGGCTGACTGGGGTCCCTGCTGCTCCCTAGAGAAGAGATAAGGCTCAGGGGCCGCATGCCAGGACAAAGAGAGAAGCAGCATGTTCTGCTTGTGTACCAGCCAGCCAGCAGGCTAGCTAGAAAACACAGGCTTCCAGACTTAAAGTGGCTTGAAAATACTTTTATCTTTTATTTAGACATTCCTGCTGTCTTTATCCATGTGTTTCCATGACAGTGCACAGTGACCTGAAGAATCCAGAATACACGAGGCGAGGCATTTGCAGGTATGATACAGTAGAGCATCCAGGTGGTGAAACCTCACACTCCCTTTGCCTCCAAAGAAGTAATTACAGCTTTCTGCTGTAATGTGGCAATCAACACCAAGAAACCCCTCCAACCCAAAAAAAGCAGCCATAATGAGGGAAGGAAAAAGTTAGTAGGTGATGTGCTGGGCTCCTCATCGAGTAGAGCAGATCTGCAGAATATGTGCAGTGCAATGACACAACATGGTGACACGACAGCAGAGTATTGATAACACTGCAGGCAGTCCTGCAGAGCCATGCCTGCTCAGTGGGAACACAGGACTCCCGTGGCTGGCTGAGCCAGACAACCTGCAGCACAGCAAGACGTGCAGACCGGCTTCTCTCACAGCCTACAAAGCAAACAAAGGAAGGTTGGGACATGGTGGAAACTCCAAATCCTGGAGGTATAGAACACATGCAGGGAGCAAGGAGCTTTGCTCAGGGAGAGCTGGGGATGTTGCTGAGTACATGGGGGTCAGAGCCATTGCATTGGACAAAGGCAGGGTCTCACGTTCATAAAAGCTCATTCATGCATTTGATTATGTTGCATAAACAAACAGAATTGTGGATTCCCTCAATTCTGCCCTGACCCTCTTGACTGAGCAGCATGGTTATGGCATAAAAGAAGTTTTGCAGGTCAAATACACTCCAGACACAGCTGGCATGGAAACACCAGAGCCAGTGGGTCTGAGCAATGCTGTGTCGAGCCAGGCTCAGTGGCAGGACTGGAGGGGTCACAGAGATTCTGGGGGCTGGCCATGGAGGTCTTTCCTGAGAAAGGAAAACAGGATGTTTTGGGAAGCTGCAATCTTTTAAAATAAGACAGTAACAATACTGTTCAACTCTACAAAATGACTGCTATTTAAATAATTTATATAGTTCTAATAATACTCCTTGTATAGTCATATAAAGAACATTACCATTCAAGGAACAAAGGAGGACTACTGCAGTATCTAAGTCAGTAGCAGTCAGAGCAGTGTATGACCCCTTTGCCTATTATTTCTTAACAAACTGTATGTGAATTCTTGCAAAATAGTTACTTTCAACTTGGTATTTTTTTTTTCCTTGCTCAGAGTGGAAAGAAGAAGATCTATTTGATTATGAACAATATCAGGAGGGATGCAGTAATGAAATCTTAACCAGCTATAATTCCTGCATACATATTAAGGAAAACTTAGCTTTACAGTAAAGTTATTTTATTGATATGTATTTTCATTTTCTAGAAAATTTGCTTAGAGAATTTCAAGCTAGTTCTTGGAAAAGATTGAGCAATTGCCCATCTATTTCTTTATTTATGAATAGCAGAAAACATTTCCTACATGTGCAAGAATTCAGGTTATCACACTGCTATCCCCACAAGCCCTGAATCACATCTCTCATGACAATTTACAAGAAGCAGAATAGAGATAACTTGCATGAGACACATGGGATTTTCAGCAATTAATTCTTTGGCCTGTGAAAGGTTTGTCCTTCAAAGAAATTCAGAGAGAGTTTTTTTCATTCATTTGAATGGAGGAACGATCAAGACTACTATTTTTAAAAGTTAATATGCAACTATCTAGACCTAAAAAAAGAAAGTGAGTCATGTTTTTGCAATGAAGAGCTGGATTTTAAGTGCAATTCACACAATGTAAGAAACAAAGAAGAATTTGCTGTCAACAAGCACACAAGCACATACGAATTATTAAGATAAAAAAAGGGTGGACCAAGGCTTTGTGGGTCAAATTCTGACCTCATTTGCCTTTAGTCTTCTGAGTTTAAAGATGTTACTCTGGATTTTCATCAGCCTAAATGATACTGAAGTCTGATGCTCTGTAAGCAAACAAAAGTGGCATTATTCATGATTTGCAGAAACCTTTTCCACAGATGTTGTTTAAAAATAGGCCCTTAAGGGTACTTTGTTTCCACCATTTGTTGTTTTAAAGTCATTTTACAAGTGTTTTAACTACATCTTCCCAAGAAGAGACATCCTGCAACACAGATAGAAGTAATTTCTATCCTCTGCTACTTGACCAAGCAGCAGGATAAGGTAGACACGGTATACTCTTTGGATAAGCCTTTTCTTGATTAAGCACTAAGATATCTCAAGATAATATTTATACCTATACATGTCTTCTTCATTTTAATTAAGTGATGACACAGTAAACATACTGAGCAAAAGAAAGAGCCAAGGTGAATATCACTGTAGTAGTTTAAATATTCCCCATTATACAACACTGTGTTGTATTAAAAAGCCCATGGGATTTTGCTGCTGATTTTAATACAGCTGGTATTTCATACAGAGACATGAAACAGGTACATCAAAATGCTCCTAAACCCCTGTTAAGCTAATGAAAGACAAACCTTTGGTTGCAGACTTTTCCTTACGAGCAACTCAAAGCTAGCAGGGTTTAACACCACAGCCCTTTGCACAGCAGGATGATTCTTGGGCTGCCTCTTCCATCCCAGTTGTTGAGAGTTTTATCATGTGCACTAAACAGAATAATTTTTGTTTGTTACTCTCAGCAGAGTAATAAGAAGCTATTGATTCTCTGTAGATTTGTTTTGGAGAAAGCGTCTCATCTCTCCTTGTTCACATACACATGCTCCCTCTCCCCCAGTGAAGCATGGATCAGGAAACCAAACGTAGCAGAAAGCTGGAGTTTACTTTGGCAGGTTTGCCAAGAAGCCCTAATGAAAGGGGTCAGTGAAAGTCCCCATATTCCCACTGATCTACAAGCCACCATTCCCAGGACTTTCAAAGGAAAATCCAGGGAAAGCAAAGAGCTCTCAAAGTTGCTTTTTACTTCAAGCTCCAAGCCCCAGCAGCCACACTGGAGATAGTACAACAAAGGGTAGGTCCTGAACAGACAGTTTGGTGGGCCACTGTGAAGGTCTGGCTGTGGACAGCTAATCAAAATGGGACATAAAATTAAGGTGACTTTTCCAAGCACCTTTCACCACACCAGCATCACTGGACAAGGCTTTGGGATGCATGAAGGGGCACCTCTGTCCCACAACCCACAGACCACCACAGGGGCAGGAGGCATGTGACGGCTTCCACTCCCAAATCGACTCTTTGACTATCACTGTTAGCATCAGAAGTGTTTGTCAGAATTACAGTTCCATTTAATTTATTATCAGTGCCCCAAGAACCCAGGACCCCACGTCAACCCCACTGGGGCCACCAGCCCTAATCCAAGGATTGCTGCAGCAGGGCTGGTCTCCTGTCCTGCCCATCCATGGAGGCCACCAAGCTGGGCCTACAGCCCATCCTGGGCTCCTCCTATCTCCAGGGATGTGCCTGATGCCAAAGTCTGGGGCTGTCCCCAACTGTCTCCCTCAGGTCTCAATTCCCCAGGGGGATTGCCACCCTCAGTCCTCAGAAAGCAGTCATTCCTGCAGTGGCCTGACATCTATTTCCTTAATTGTCTATTTAACTGCTTGTATTCACAGTTGGGATTCCCCTTTGCTCTGGTTCAAGTATTTTAAAAGCTTTTTCATTGTCATTGATCTTCATATGTGCATGTAGTAGCTTAACTTTGTGCTTTCCTTTTCCTACAGTCTATTACAAAAGCTCTTTTTGCCTTCTGCCACAGGACAGAAAAATGCTAAAAAGGAAATCAGCCTGCTTATTCCTGCGAAAAGGACTGTAAAAAAAAACCAGATTCTCCCCCAGTATCTCTCTTTTACTCTTACAGAGACATCTGGTTCTCCAGTGATCTTGATCCCAAGCACTGGGATATCAGGCTCAGCAGGACTGGGAAAAAGCTTCTCTCTGAAGCTCCCCTTGAAACTTGATTAATCCACTCGGTAAGGATTAGAAGTCAAACAGCTAAAAAAAGAATGCTGTCACAGTCTTAACAGCTGGCAAACAAGAGTCTCCTGGAGTTTTCCAAGAAGCTATGGCACAAGAGACCAGGGGATATTGGATTTGACCAAGCATCCTTTACTCTGTGTTCCTGGGAGGTGGTGGGATCAACTGTACCCACATCCTCTTCTGCTTTTCATTGGCTCACACCAAGAGAACTCTGCAGAGGTAATTCCAGAGAACCAACCCTCTGAACTCTGTAACTGAAATTTCTTAAGGGCAACATGTGAATGCAAGTGTGCCTTCTCCAGGAAAGGTTCATCACATATTATACAGTGTTCATAGGAATTTTCCCAGTCAATAATTGTCATGCTTTGTCAAACAAACTCTGAAAATGCCAGACCCGTTTCTTTAATGATTACTGTCACAAATCTAATGAACTGCATACAATGGTGGCTGAAGGTGTCAACCAAATAAAAATTTTCATTGACTTCCCAGCTTTTGGTTGAAACCCTACAACTTTTCATACTGCAATTTCAAGCAACTTGAATTTGTTGTGGGGGGGGGGGAAATCCCACATTATTTCAAATGAAGATCCCCTCAGAAGATTCAAAATCTTTACTCAACCTCCTAAATATTTGGCACAGCATATCCTTGCAAGCCTGAAATTATTAATCTGTTTGCTCTGGTTTCTTTTATTGTGCTATTATACAAGACTGTTGTACTTTGTCATTTGTAGCACATTACCTCAGACTTGTTCAGGTACAAAGATGGACTTCTGGGATGATCAGGGTAATGGAGAGCCTATCATATGAGAAGACAGAGTGAAGAGCTTGGCTTGTTTAACTTGGCAAAATAAAGGCTGTTAAGGGATCCAGTTGCTGTGTACAAATATATCACAGAGAGAAACATCAGGGAGACGGGAGAGCCATTTCAGTTAAATGAGTGTTGGCAATGGTACCCAATGGCATAGATTGGCCAGAATTTAACCTATGTTAGAAACCAAAAACAGGTTCATCACACAGGGTGATGAGATTTGGTAACAATTTTCCAGTTGGAGAAACAGCAGCAAAACTCCTAAATGCACTCACAGTGGAACTTGGTAAGTGTATGAAAGAGATTATAAAACGTGATTCCTGCAATATTATAACAATAAATTTGATGACCCATTAGATCCTTTCCAGTCTTGTGTTCCCATATAAAGCTGTATCATGCAGATTCTGTACACTTCAATCACACATGCTTCAAAGCAAGATATATCAGCATACTTTATATGCTTCAAGCTATTTAAAAACAAACCAAACCAAACCAACAACTCTAAACAAATAGTTCAGTTCAGTAAGTATGTTTGTTCAGGGTAGGCATAAAACTTAAGTAATTTTCCACCCCACAATGACAATAAATTCAATAGAACCCGAATATATTACAAAATAAACATCTTTTTGTGGACAACAAACATTCAGTTGTCTACCATCAAAATTCCTAAGATTATTGATAATTAGTTCTACTTGTCATCTAGAACTGTTTAAGGTTTATTACAATTTTTATAAAATATTTTATCCATGGATTTAAAACCTTTGCAGCTGAAGTTCAACTGTAATTTATGGTATTCTGCTCTAAGCTATAAATTAATTAAGGACAAGAACATTTTTGTGCTAATGCATTCTCTCTTGGAGGGTATCCAAAAGATATAGCCAAGGGAACAGAATTATGATTGTTTCTAATTTATGTTGGTCATAGCATGGGTTGAACATATGAGAAGGAAGACTTTTTTTTAAAATAGAGTCGTCTGGTTTTGGAGATACTTCATTTTTTTCCATGCTTAAAAGGTTTCTTATGCTGAGCTTGAATTAAAAAGCCATGGATTTCTACAAAGAAGAAAATTTCTTGGGTAAAAAAAAATTGTTTGTAAAAATCTACTTCCACCAAAAGCAGTAAAATAGTTACATAAAAAGTAATAATCTACAAAAAATTCTTCTTTTTAAATGCAAACCCACACACATACACACAGAGAGCCCCTGTGAATGGGACCAAACTATAGCCAGGACGGTACTACACATATTCACACTTTTCTGTAGCTCCTACTTGAAATTTTGATGAAAATACCAGCATGCTATCTTCATATAAAGTATACTAGCTCAGTGATGGCAAATTTTACTACAATTGACTAAAGAGGCTTCCCATACCATATGGTGTCACATTCAGGATATAAAGCTGGGGGAGGAAGAAGGAAAGGGGGGACATTTGGAGTGATGGTGTTTGTCCTGTCAAGTGACTGATGCCCATGATGGGTCCCTGCTCTCCTGAGGATGGCTGAACACCTGCCTGCCCATGGGAATTGATGAATTAATTCCTGGTTTTGCCTTCTTTGCATGTGCAGCTTTTGCTTTACCTGTTAAACTGTCCCTATTTCAACCCACAAATTTCCTCATTTTTACTCTTCTGATTCTCTCCCCAGTCCCACTGGGGGGAAGAATTGAGTGGCTGTGTAGGGCTGAGTTGCCAGTTGGGATTAAACCATGACACCATTATATATGATTAAAGATTTAATCAGAAGAGATATGCATTTTTTAAGTTCCTGATTTGCCTCAGCAGTCCACATGACACATATACACCAAAACATCCACATTTCCTCCTTAAACTCCTACTTTTGTCTCAAGCAAAATTAATTCTTGATTTGAACAGAAACCATCCACATGCTTTTGAACTCTTTCACAAACAAATTGGTCATGAGTAAATGAAAATTGATCAGTTTTCAGAAGACTGATGTTCTGAAATATTTTATCTTACAGGGGGAAACTGTCCTAGCAAATTTTAAGAGAAAACTCAGCCCATATTAAAAAGAAAAAGTTATATACTGTCTGACACTAGATTCTAGATTTACACATTTTTACTTCTGAGAAATTCTAATACAATCCTCATGGACCACACTATTTTGTTCATGTTTGTCAGAAACAACAGATAGTTTCACCAAGAAATTTTCAGTCCCTGTTGTGACCGGTCAAATCATATTAGGGTCTCTGTAAGGACTGCTAGTTTCACTGCCCCTTTGAAATATTAGTGAGAAAGAGTGTAAGGACAGTCAGAAAGTGTATGATATTAACTCTAGGTTTAGAACCCTGAACAACAATTTCATATGCTTTTTTCTTTAAATTCCTGTGGAAGACAAATCTATTCTCAATGATCTCTCAGTTAGCAGATTATTTCTGTGCATTGCAGCAGGCAGAGAGCATTTCCTTGGCTTTCCTTGTTCATCCACAGTTCAGGGATCTGAGCTCTGCAGGGCTCTGGCACCGACTGCCTTCCATCCTGGTTGTGACTGGGAAAGGTGAGTGATGCTGACATCTTTCAAACCCATAGAGTTCTGATAGAAAACTAGTTTATGCTCCTGTCATATTCTAGCGCCTGCTGTCTTTTGCTGATTATTGTTGCTTTACATGGGCTTTGAAGCAGTGTCCACCAACAAACAGAACGGGATGGTTCTTACACACTGAAGAGCAGAACTACAGAATGCCTTCTCCATGGATGCAGAAGTTAACATGACTTGGAAGGAGATATTCATGGCAGAAATATTCACTTATGGTTGCTAACCACATAAGGTTAGAGCAACCTCTTGAACTGAAAATAGCTGGAAACAGAGTGCTCAGGGGAAGTTTCAAATCCTTGCCATGCTCTTGCTTTCCCCTGCTGGCAGTTTTCAGCCTGATCGGTTTGTTTGCTTGCCCAGAGTGGAGCACAAATGCAATCCCCAGCTGCCACTAATTATGCTGCAGAGTTCCTTGCAGCTGATTGAATTTCAGGGGTTTGCACCTTGAATCTCATTTTGGGAAAACCAGTGGTGGCATACTACTAATTCAGTAAACATCCCTCTCTTCATCTGGTTGCTTAGGACAAGACATGGAAGTAAAACTGAAGGACTTGATGCTCAGCTATTTTACATTACTGTGGCTTGGTTGGTACCCTTGAAAGCAGGCTTCTTTGTCCCACTGTAGTTCTGACATGAAAAACATACTGTTATCTCGCCAAGGATGGTTTATTGGATTGTTTTGTTCAAATACAAAAGACTTCTATTTTTAGAAGCAAAATTGTAATTCATACCCTACAACAACAAAAGCCAACTGTATCCTGAGCTGAGGTACACAAAAAATTATAATACCTCCCTGCAGGTATCTGGAGCTGACTTATGTTAGTCTTAAGCCACAAAAATGTATTGCCATTACTAAGAGGTTCAAATGTGAAAGCTTTTCTAGCAAAACAGTAACTAATGGGCCCGCAAATAAGAACAGGGCAGCAGGGAACTGCAAAACGTTATCTCAAAAGTACTTGCCTCACCCTTAAATGAAATCCAAAAGCAATTCTTCCCATGGACAGAAAAGAAGGGCAGAGCAAGCTGCTTGTTGCTGAGCATGTGAACAAATTGCATGCCATAGCAAAGATGTCACAGCACTTTTTCAATAACATTTTTAAGCTTTTGCTAATGCCTCAAGCACCTAAAATTAAAGGTGAAATATCTTGGATAGGAAGATTTTAATCTTACATATATTTAGATATTTATATTTATTGATGTAACAGTTGCTCCTCAGAAATTGTTCTGCTGAATTCGTGCTGGAGCTGCAAGCTTTTAAACAAGCTGTATCCAAATTTTTGTAAAGCCAAAAAGACTATTTAAGATAAAAGTAATGGAAACATAAATTATGTCTTCAGATCTACAATTTAAAAGTGTATTGAGTTGCTTGTTAATTGCTGAACAACCTTATGTCTGAAATCATTAGCAATGTTCACATTGCATGTCACAACTAAAATTCCATTTAAGCACATTTTTAAAATTATCTCTTCTTTCACTTAGCCATTCTGTTCAAGAATCCCTTTCTCATAGATGGGTTGGTAAAATATGCATCACTCAAAGCTCTGTAAAGAATGCAGCCTCTGCTCTGCTTTATGTCAGATTATTTCATCACCCTTGGAGAAGGATTTGAAAGGCATGTTGGCAGATGAAAGTCTCTTGGTTTGCTTTAAAACTGTGATTTTCAAATTTTAACAAAACATGCGTTGAACACAGGACATTGGAAAGTGAAAGAAGAAAGGGGGTGGTCATTTTTACTTCATGCTATCATTTCAGGATGGAGTTGCCTCAGAGGTTCTGCTTCACTTACAGGAGTGAGCAACTCCTGGGGCTCTAAGGTACCACCACAGTCATTTCACAGGAGAGGAATGCCAAGGAATCCATCTAGTCAGTCCTCATGAGCTGCAAATTCCAATGCTCTGCTTCTGCATGGAACAGTGTAGAAGGCCCTGCAAGGCCTGATATCCACACAACATAAGAGTTGTGTGCTCTATTCTGCTGAAGACAAGGGCTCAAAGTGGTTCTTGGAATTTCTGTTCAGTTTGTTGGATGTTTACAGTTTAGTTGTTGATATATATGTTGTTTATATATATAAAACATACAGTTTTGGGTATGTTTTTTTCTGACAGAATTTCTGAATTAGAATTGCCTGTATGAGTTTTCTGTGTTACTTATTGAACTGCAGTTCAATAAAAAACAGTCCTCCAAAACCACATTATGGTTAAAATTAACTTTCTTTGCTGTCATTATTTTTTCTTGCTTACATGTTGCCTTTTGAAAAGGAGGAAGTCCTGTGAAATCATGTGGCAAATTGTAGCTCTAAGCACTGCTTGTCCATAAGGACCTAAGAAGACCCAATGAGGTGTTACTAGCTTTGACTCATCTGACTGAAGTATCATCTGCTGTGCTCATTAATGAAGGTAGTTCAGGTGGAAACATTGATCCCTGAGCTTTCTTTAAATTGTCTGTCTTGGTTTTTCTCATCTAATGAAAACAGAAAAAGGAAAGTAGGTAGTAAAAAAAGATGCACACAGTATATATATTAAAATAATGCCTAAGGAACTAACTCAAAAAATCAGTTTAAACACATGTCACAAAACTTTTTCCAATGCTAGAATTTTTCAGTACTACAAGTTCAAAATATACTTGGAAAACAGTCACCCTAGCTGTAACCTTAGAGAAGTCTGATTCAATAATAATAAAGTATAGCTTTATAATGCAGATATGCTTTATGTGATTGTTCATATGATCCCAGGCACTTGGTGTGCTCAGATAAGTATGACATGAGGATTACATCTAAAGTAGGAGATTAAGCAGTACCAGGGCTTGGTAATTTTGGCATGGACTAACCAGGGGTCTTCTGAGAATGGTTCAGAAGTTAGCCCTGCCTGGGGATTAGCCCAGCCAGAGTTTGGCAGCCTGAACACAGTCAACCTGTTTTGAAGTCTACATTTAATAATGCAGGTATGATCAGCCAGTGACAACAGGACTGAAGGTCAGAGAACCAGCACTGGCATTGTTTTGTGTCACCCATATATTTTTAACTGTTTCTATGTGGCTGTCAAACTGTGAGAAGTGGAAACACAGATTTTTGCTTTACAGAACTGCAACAGAACTGCAAAGTCCTGGCTTTGGAGAGGAGGGCAAGCAAGAAACACTGAGACAGATGGCACAGTCAGATGGAATGAATTCCTGGGTGGGGATTGCAGGGGGAGAAGAGGAACAGTGATCATGGTAAAATATATGGGAACAACAGCTGCCATAGCTGTTTCAACAAGAGTAAAGCAGGTTGAGCAAATTGCCTTAGGAGCCTGCCCTGTGCCCAGATCCAAAGGGAAGAGCTAAGAAGACAGCTTTGCAGGGAAGTGTGGTACCATGCTGATGGGTGAAGTTGGAGAGTTGCAGCTATTAGAGAAGGATTGGAGACTGAAAATTCCAAAGCTCACAGCTGAATGAGGCTGAGGTGGATTCTAGGACCTAGAGAGAAGTCCAACTTCCTTGTCAGGCAGCAGTGAATGCCAAACAGTGCAATGGCACAAATATCACACCACAGAAAGACACAGACTGAGATAATTCTGAGTCCAAATGTTAATCAGATGAAGATTTAGATAAATTCCTAATAAAAGCATATTTACACTGGCAAAGTGTTAGTGTGATTTTGATTATTCTCTGCCTTCCCAAAGGCAACAATTCCATCCCACAGCAAAGGCGATGGCTAATATTTATTGCTGGCAAAGAAATCCTAACAGACAAGTACAAAGGTATCACAAAAGAGCTTGTCACCATGCTATTCCTCACCAGTGACCCTCCCTAGCAGCAAGAGCAATCATATAATCCACACATCTCCTGCCACCGTGGCATAGGTTCTGCTGAGGAAGTGTTGTTGAAACAATAAAAACAAGGCCTTTCATCTCATTTTGTTGTGTGCTGTAAACTGAGGCACCAGATGAAGGAGTAACAGTGGGAAGAGTGTCACTTAACCCTGTAAGTGTGAGGTGGAGGTGCTCTCTGGAGATGGCACGTGCCTAAGTCAGCTGCAATAGGTGAGATATGAGGAATTGGGACAGCTTTCAGCATGTGTGGGCTATTCTGAGTTACAAATCTCTACCAGGTATCTTTCCACAAGATATCCTTGGTGAAATGCTCTGTTCTGAGGCTCTTAGACTCCAGCATAATTTTCACAGGAATAGCAAAAGTCAATTTGCTGCCACAGAGCAGTTTCCTGGCTGAATTTCAGTAGATCACACTGGAACATGGAGACATTAAAGCTCTTCAGCAAAATGGTTATGGGATTGTTTTCACATGGGCAAACAAGAATTTTCTCTTGACTAATTCTTGGAAATGCTCGAAGCATTCTAGTTGAAACTTCCAAAACCAATTCAGACTCAGCCAGACATCCAGCCTGAACAACTGAAGTTTGGCAAAGCTGTAAACAACTGGGCTTCATACAAGACCGGATTTTTAATGAAAAGTGTCAGGCAAACTTAGATAGGGCTTTGTTATCAAATTGTTCTGCAGTATGTGTTCTCTTCTATATCTCAGCCTAACATTTCACTTGTAAATCCATTGTCATGCATGTTATAGTGTTTTGATATAGCATTTTGTATCTGCTCACATTTATACTTCAAATTTTCATCTATTGTGAATTCCTGGTTGATTAGATATATTTTACTAATAGTAAAGCAAATCTTCAAACAAAGAGAAATCCATCAAATGCCACCATTAACAGAGTTTCTGGTTATTATCTAGATAAATCTGTCAGATGCATCAAAGTATCTCATGGAACACCCTGATTTTTACCAGTTTTTTCTTGACTTTAAGGAAGGACTTGCAAAGAAAATTTAAGAGAAAGCTACTGAAGAGACTCAAAATGTACCTAATGTTGATAAGACTGTTTATCAACAAATCCATTCCCTCCCTTCTGTGTTCTAAAAGAAGTATTTCTAAAGATGCTAAAAATAAAACCAGAGCTCTTATTAAATTAATTCATTTTTATTTTTTTTTGTAATCAAAATAAAGGTGTCTGTTTTGTAATCAAAGAAGAGGTGTCTGTTCTGACTTTCACTGTCTTATTCTTGGTGGATTTTGTGGTTTCTCAGAGAATACATGAAAAAAGGACATGATCATGATCTGTGAGCTGACATAGCATGTTCTCAGACATGCTCTAAGAAATTTCTAAATATTCCTTATTATTTCAGCCAAACTTGCTAAGTTTTTTTTCTCTATTTGATTGTAATGATGCCTATGTTGGCAGCACTAAAAAAATATGTAAAAATAATATAAAGTCTGCAATTTGTGTTTTCCTGCCTCTATGACAGCATTTTTAAGATGAACTAGTCTGACACTGCCAGACTTTTGTGCAATGTCCTTGGGAATTTTGACCTATTAACTACAGCAGATTTTTAATGCAAGCTGTTTCAGGCAGTCTTGTTTCCATAAAGAAAGGGCTTTGATTTGAGGGGTCACACAGATGAAATACCACTCGTCAGAGTTAGAAACCAGACAATTCCACTGAACTGCAGGACAGAACTGAGTTTTGCTTTCCTTGAGAAACCTGTGGAAGAGGAGTTGCACCAAAGAAGAGCAAATGAATCCAGTATAACACAACAGTACTTACACTAGGCATTTCTCGAACTGTCAAAGACTACATAATCTAGTATCATCACCTGGCATAGAAAACTGATGTTCACTGCTTTCTTCCTAGTATAGTGACACTGTATTTTTTATTTGCATTGGCAGGTATGTTTTTCAGTAGTTGCTTTGTGCTTAGGTTCTCTCTCTGCAGAGAAGTGGGAATATGAGGTTATTCCAGTACTGTCCAGCCACCCCACATGCCCTAGAGAAGAGCTAGGACACCTTCACACCACCTTTAAAGGCTCAAGGATGTGCTTTTCTCAGCCTCTGGTGTTATAGCTATGCAACCACCCTGCTGCTTGCCTCTTGTGGATTCCCACCATAGGGGAACTGGAAGCAAAGAAGTCTGATTAGACCCCACATCTGAAATTATGCTGGGCTATTTCTCCTAGTAAACAATTCATCCTGCCCTAAAGAATGGGTTTGAGTACTCTGAAGCAGATTTGGGTCAAATTCAGCATAAAGTTCAAAAGAAACAAGACATGGAACTGGAATATATGAACTGCAGAAACAGTTCCTTTTCCTATTTCTGATACTTTTTTCCCCACACTAAGATGACAAGAAGTCAGAGGTACTATGAAAGGAAGTAGAACAATTTCAAGAAACTTCTTTCTCTGCCTTCTTTTACCAAAAGTCCCAGTTTCCTGTCAAAGCCCAGTTTTATCTTAACTTCTTACAATACAGAAACTGTTTTTAAAATTGACTACAGGATTCAAAAATGGGTATTGAACAAAAATGTGTGAATTTTGGGTCACAGGGAATCACCCAACTCTATCACTTTGCATGTAGCTTTGGGTCTTCCCAAGTGTTAGCTCTAGCTCCAGTGAATATTTAAATATTTCACACAAAGTTGACTTTTTTTCTGCAAATTGAAACAGTGAAAGTATTTTCCTGGGAGATGGTTTAATGTCTATACTGTAGTAAAAAGGTACTGTAACCTTTTCCTTTCTGGGTTGTTTTGGTGGGGTTTTTTCCATGGTTCCAAACTCCCACTTGTCTTTCTGCTCTTTAAATTTTGATAGATGAGCCCCATAATAAAAGCAGTATTTTGAAGTCTAGTAAAATATTAAATCCAAACAAAAGCTAATGGATCTCACTGCAAATCCAAAAAAAACCCCAAACAACAGAAAACATAGCAAAGCATTGATTAGTTTTTCAGTTGTTTTTTTTTTTTTTAGTCATCAGTCAAAAAAGCACAGCTATATCATAATTAATTTTCCTGAGAATTTTTCTGAATGACTAACTGAGCAATGCCTCCTTCTCACTTTTCTCTGTCTCTCTCTCTCTTACATGTAGACTGCTTACCTGTCCTCCAGTTTCTTCTTTCTAACAGATATGGATGTTCAAGGACAGAACTGGGAGCACTGTAAATGTTCTTGTTTTCTCTCAGGGAGGAAAACAGTCCTGCATTTGTGAGAAGTTCCTTTTGTGGGGGGATGACCACTGTATTACTGAGTGCTTGATTATGACCTGAAAACTCCTATGGACCAAGAAATCAAAGCCTGTTTGCTAGGGAATTATACATTAAGATGGATAAAATAACTTTTATATTGTCTATGGTAACAAATATAACTAAAACAAAAATATAAGGTGACAATTAATGCAAAATGTAAAATATCAGTTGACATACTGCAGAGCTATATATGCAAAATTATTTTTATTCTCAGGCTCAGGTGCCTATTTTCATCGGATGTGGGAGAAGGAATGAAGAGAAAGAAAAGCTGTTACTGCAACAATTCACAGATGAAAGATGACTGATGTGCTCCCCCAGCACACGACCTGACTGCAGCCCTGTGTCTGCTGTGCCATTGCAAGTGGCCAGGGAATAATTGCACACTTGCAGAGTTGCGCTGTGATGCAGGTAAAGCCACAAGGAAGACAGCATTTTCAGCCTAAGGGAGCCTTGAGACACAGTTGATGTTGGGGTGAACTGAAATGTTATCTGTCAGCTGTAGCTGTCAGCAAAAAATATTAAAGGAATAGCAGCTGCATCATGCCACAAGCAGGGGAGTGGAGCAGCCGTAGCTCCAAAATAGCTTTCAGAGTCAGACAAGAGTTTTCTTTTAATGAACTCAAATAATAGTCAAGTACCATTTCTTTTCTAAGCTGCTTTTAGCCAGTTGATAATGCTACTGATTTTAAAATGTTTTAAACAAATGCTTGAGATGAAAGTAAAGAAGAGCTATTTAGAATAGGACATATTGAAAGGTATGTTACTAAACCTTAAAAATTTATTTTTTCCTACTAATTGTTTTCTGCCTCTTTAGCTTTGAATTTGCCCTCACCATTTCATTCTGTAAGTTCTGATACAGCAATAAAACTGATACAATAATAAAAGATCATGTCTCTCAGCTGGAAGAAAAATTATTAGCTTCATATAGCTTCTGTAGCATTTATTCTTCCTTTTCAGATAATTTAATTAATAAGATGCTAAGTTATCCTGAAGGTATTTATGAAAGGACAGCATCTTACATTCTTCTTGGATTGTCATTAAAGAAAATAATAATAAGCAGTGGTCTCTTCAGGATCTTGAATTCCAAGATAAATGTAATAAAGTTTGTGGCAGTATGTTATTGTTTACTGCTTGGAAAAACTCATGCAACAACAGAATATTGCTCTGATTTTTGAGCTGCTGCTAATGAAGTTGCCATGAGTCAGGAAATGTTGATGTTCCTGGACAGAGGCCAGGGGGGCTTAGACACAGAGATGAGATGTATATGCATCTTCTGGAGGAAATACACTAAGTTGTTTTGAAGCATCTCAAGCTGCCTGATCCAAGAAACAACCAAATGACCACCCTGAAAAGAGGTTATTACCTCTCAGTTTCTCAGCGTCCCTTGTTTTTACATCAGGAAAACAACAATGAAGTAGGCTGTCCAGGGGAGCTTAGAGATCAGATATTAGGTTCAGCCATGAGACAGTAGGTTCAAAACCCTGAGGGCTTAACTTTGTTCTTTCACTATGAAAAGAAGAAAAAACAATCCCACAAAAAATCCCACTAATCCCATACCTCTAAATTACAAAAAAATCAAACAAACAATCCAACAACAGCAAGAAAAACCAACCAACCAACAACTAACCAAAAAAAGCCCCCTGATGTGCTACAATTTGCTGTGAGATTTTAAACAGACCTTTTGAACTCATATTCTGCTATACTATGGTATGAGTTTTTTGTAAGAGAATGTGTGTTACCACTGTACTCATGGGGAGAAGCTCTGCTCTCTGCAAGGACAAGGCATTTGCTGAAATGCTGCTACATTTCAGCAGGTGCTACGTATACAACTCCCTTCCCTTCTTTTGAGGGAGGATTCTAAATGCTGTCACTGTGGGTCACTATTTTTTAAGTGAAATTAACTAGGATCATTTAAAAGAAACTACCGGTTTATTTTCCTTTCCACACCTCTTTCTTGCATCTGAATGTAACTGCCCCAGAAAACTTATTTTTTCACTCTTTTGGTAGGTGTCTTCTCCTTATCTTCCCACAACCCCTCCCTGTGTCATTCCCCAAAATGGGACTACAGCTTTCACTCCTCTCCCAGCAGAACAGGACTTGCAGACCCTTCTTCTGTGCTGGTTAATCCAGGATGTGGGTGGCTGCTTGGACTTCCACATTTCACATCATTTTTTGGGGGGGGAATCCTCACAATAAAGACCTGAGTTCCCTTTCATGAAATCCAAGGAAGGGTAATTTATTACCCCATTCTCTCCCCAATCTGAAAAGGTCACAACTAAACTAAGAAATTATTTTCAGACCTTTTGCTTTGATCTGGGCTAGTTTTGAGGCCAACTGTGCAGTTGTCACTGCTGTTCCACATGGCAGGGCACAGTGTGTCAGACAGAAGCTGCCCTCAGCTGCATTTCAGCAGCCATAGCCTCTTCTGAGCAGTGGCTCATACCTAAGGGTGAGAGTCTGCCCTGCTCCCAAATTCACCATCCCTTCTGTCTACTGGCACTGCCAAGCACACAGATTCAAAATCTCAAGAAAATCTTCCACAGTTATTTTTCAGGGCATTTTAAAGCATTATGGCACCAGGTCATCTAGTGATCCGAGACTTCAACTTCCTTGAAGACATCAGAACTTTATGTTTTTCTAATTTTCTCTGGCTTTATTTGAAGCTGAACATCATGTAATAGCAACTTAATTCCTTGGTAAGTTGTTATCCAAAATCCCACTTGACAAGAGTCACTAGGGCTGCCACCATTGCTTTAACAAAGCAGGCACGACTGGAGACACTGCTGACCTGCTGAGCTTGCAAAGAGACAGGCAGCATCACAGGGCTTTTCTGTTTTCCAAGTGCTCCCTCTTCCTCCTTCCCCACAGCCCCATAGTGGCTCCAGAGCTCCCAAACACCAGCTAATTTGGGCAGTCACATTCAGCTCACTCCTGCTTTCAAAGGTTCTTTTTCCTTCAGGTTTTTTTCCCAGCAGTCTCCTTCTTGTACTAGGGAGCTCGTCCTGGGCATTCCCAAAATAACAACATGCTCACAAGCTGACAGCACCCTCTTTGCCCCGTGAATTACTCCTGGTACAACTGAACCTGAGGGAATGGTTTTGATTTTCCTGAAACATCTTGGTATTGACATTAGTTTGGTTTCTATTCTGGTATGATTTTGTTCTTGAAGCTTTCTGGTCACATCCCTGGTCCTCCTCCTTCCTTTTTTTTGCTGTGCTTTACCAGAATAACTGATTTATTGTGACCCACAACTCAGGGCACAGCTAAGCTTCTCTCTGGGAGCTCCTCTAAAAATACATATTCTTGTCATGCAGACTAATTCAACTTCTATTCCTACTTCTCCCTGCAGAATCTGGTTTCCAAGGAGGGCTATTTAAGTCTTCTTATTCAAAGCTGTTGACATGATGCTCAATACTGCAACATCTCAGAGTGTCAAAGTCACTACTATGTTTATTCTTGTAACATTCCAAGTTGTTATTAAAAGTGGAAAAGTAACTTGCTGAGAGTCACAGAAGGAGTCACTGATGTGAAAGTGAGCCATTTAACCAGCATTCTTCCTCCCTGGTATGACAACTACCACCTCATTTTAAGGTAACATGATTTTAAACAACAAAATTCAAACATGACATGAATATTTTGGAGAGGGAACCTGTATTTAGCAAAATGTTTCTGGTGAATAAGGAATCTATAACATGTTCTGCCACTTACAGCCTTGCAGTTCAATCACACTCTTGCAGTGTGATTTAGACTTTGTTTACACAACTAGTGCTGGTGGTAACTAAATTAACTCTCCTTGTGTGCAATTATGCCTGTCTTATTTCTAGACACTCGCTTCTGTCCTGGAGGGATTTTTAGAGTTGACATCAACAGCCTGTAGAATTGTTCCCATTCTACTTAAACTGTTACAAACTGTTGTGTTATGTTGAGGATATTCACTGAACACTTCTGTAAATTATTCAGTTTATTTATGTTTCTTTTCCTAGGCTTCTTTTGTGCTAAACTAAGGAAAAACCCATTACACTGTCTATAGCCCTCACATACTTCTCTAGCACACCATTAGTTCTCAGAGACCTGTAGTGATAAAGGTTGTGTTGCTGGTAGTGATACAGAGCAGGGGCTAGAAACTTGTATCACTGCAGGGAATTTGTTTTCTTGGAATGAGGCAGCTGTGTTACTATCACAGAGAGGCTCTGAACAATTCCTCTGGGCCCACAAGTACCACAGCAGTACAATCCTGTCATGTAAATTCTGTAAATTTTCATTTGCAAATAGATGGAATTCTGTACCAAAGATACTTACACTGCACTATCATTCTAATAAAAAGCTGTTCAAAATAATTATGGGTTTTAGAATATGAAAGCAAAGGAAAAATCAGTTTAGATAATTTTTCGACAACACATGAGCTACTTTTGAAACTTCTGCCCATATGATTACACAGCAGGGTAGTTAAAGATGTTTGTCTACCTAATAATTCATGGTTAAGGGGTTTAGAGTTCATCTTTAAAATACTCAGCTTCTTAGCCTGCTGCTAAAGCACTTCTTGTCTGTCCTAGCCTGTTCTGGTGTCTTTCAAAGCATGAACTCTTCTTCCTAAATCTCACTGCCTTTCTCATTAACTTAACCACACTGAAGCTTATTGGCAGCCCTTTTTATTAAAAAGGTTGCAAGGGTGTATAACATTTTTGTGCATGTCTGTGTTTGTGCATGCAAGATGTACCAGCTCCTCCAGTTCCTCTCTGCAGCCAATGCTGAGTTTCCTCCAGACAAGTACAATGGGATCCGAGACCTCTGTACACTGCCAGCTATGAGAATTCCCTCTCCTTTTTCCCTCCATATGTAAAGATGATGACAATATTCTAGTTAAAGTTCCAGTTTTAGGAACATTCATTATCTAAAGAGAAGATTACCTGTCTTCAGTTGTTATTCTTAATAGATATAAGAAATCCTATATGGAAAGACTGACTGCCGCATCCCTTTGAGTATCACAAGGCCTCTGCTTTGTCCTTGTTCCATGCTACAATAGCCACTAACAGGTAAATTTAGATACTTTCACATATTTTTAAAGAAAGGGTTTTTTAAAATTAGTTTTAGGTTAATCAGAATTCCACCTAGGAATCCTATTTGCCATATGTGCATCATGCTCTGCTCCTGATTAGGATACAATTGGAAAGAGATGTTCAGTGAGAAAAGGAAACTCAGCAGTGAAAACAGCCTCCAGAGTTTCCTTCCTCAAAAGCAGCATCTCTGTTATCCTTCCTCACTTAACACTTATTTTCTTATTATTTACATTCTCAATGCTAGCCTTGCAGCTTATTGGACTACCAGGATAGAATATACTTAACATTTTTTTTGAATTGTTTTTGCAGAAAGATGGCACCTCAACAGTGCCTAATTCTGTTTGGCTTTCAAACAGGATGTTGCAGGCAGAAGGAAGAGGGTGTGCACTCTGAAAGCTGGAGTAAACTAAGACCAAAAAATTGCATTCAAGATTTTTTGTCCTTATTATTCCTATTTTAGGACATATCAGACATAACAAAATCAAACAAAAAAACACTCCACTACACGTGTGTTTTTTTGCAATTTTGAAAGTGCCAAAGACCTGTGATTTGTTAATATCAACCAACTCTCAAGCCAACTTTAATTCAGTGTATTATGCATTTTGATACACTGATTATAATTTCTTGCAAAATATTCCGTAGCCAGCCATGGCCAAAATTTTGTAATCCAAAGATCACAAAGATGAGAGACCTCAGAATACTTATATATTAAAAATACTCAAGATATATGAAAAAAATCAAAGCTCTGAGCAACCTGTTCATACTCCGGAGATAGTCCCACTTTGAGGGAGACTGGATGACTTCTGCCAGTTTCTTCCACCTGAATTATGGTTCTGTAAATAAGTGGCAACCCTCATGCAGAGGATATGCTACTGTGACACTGCCTTTTAATATTTGCACTCTGATGCCTTTTGTGCCTCAGATTCCAGTCTCTGTGCCACTTGGAGCAGCAGTGGTTCCCAGAGCCAGCTCGGAACACGAGGCTCCCCTGGCACTCAGGAGCCCTGCTGCCATGCGTGTCCCTCTGCGCACAGGGACATCTTGTTCTGCGCTATGTTTGACATGCTTGAGGACATCCAGCATGGCATCATTCCCTTCCTGCTATCTCCTGCCCAGAGTCAAAAATTCGAATGTATAGTTTTAATTTTCTCAGACTGAGGAACAGAAATCCTTATCTTCTGGAATAAAATGTACATTTCATTACAGAAGTCCGTGTTGAAAAATAACAAGGAGAAATAACACACTATGAAAGAACTATTACAGCCTTTACCTTAAAAATTAGATCTAAGGGGCTTTGCAATTACAGAGTGACACAACTGAGATTTTTGGGATAAGTATGAATGACAGACACAGGAATTTAATAACTTCAGCATGAGAAATATATGCTTAATTAAATTTTAGTCAGCCCAACTGACTAGAATCAGTCATCATTAATCACATATTCTTTCCCACCTTTTTTTTTATGCCCTTGCTTATGGCTTTTAAAGGGTTATTTTCTTGAACAATTTGGGCTATATATTTTAAAAGTAAGACTGTTCTTTGAGACATATAATTATGTAGTGTGAGATTTTATACCCTTTCTACTATGTTCACCAGTTTGAACTTGAGGATAAATTGTGTATGTTTTTTTCAGTGTATGTTTGTTGTCACAGTAACTGCAGTTTTCCCAATAAATGGAAATTGCATCGTTTCCTTAGCATTCAGGTTATTGCACTGAAATAGCACCGTGAACTCACCATTACTTCTCCCTTCCTGTTGTCAAGTTAGATCTCATTTAGTTGCAGGGGCAGGCACTAAAACAGGTTCGTTTAGATTTGTGTGCATTAGAAAGCTGAAGCAAGTCTGCTTAGCTGCATTACATCCTATGACTCATGCCTGTGTGGGAAAGACCTTATTTTCACAGAGATCTCTTAGATAAACAAGGCTAGTTGGCAGCAATTCTGTTACACTGATGCAAGCAGTCTCTGCTTTCTGTTGCATTCATTTGCTTTGTATTTTCTGAAAAACACAAGCAGGCTGATAAGCTCTAGTGAGAATTCTTCCACCAAGGACACATGAGCTTTCATTTCCAATCACTTTTTTTTTTATATAATAGGATAATAATAAATAGCCTTAAAAACCAGTTTCTAAAAAAAACACCTATTCTGTTACTACAATAAAATCCATTTTTTATCAGTTGGGTTTTCTTAGTTTGTTAGCGAAGCTGTAGCTCTTGCTGTCAACAACCATAACGCACTACTCAGATACCTCCCTCCTACAAACATACAAGCCTCTAAATACTGTGGACTTCAGATAGAAAATGGATTTAGATTCCAAAATATCACTTTTACATATGTGCTGGTACAGACCTTTGAACAGCATAAATCACAAAACATTACACTCTTTGTCACCATTTCCCCAAAAAGGAAAAGCGAAGAGCGTAACCATTATTGTATTACAGAGCTCTGAAAGTGTTTAAATTAAACTGGACAAGTTTATTGCAAATTCATCGAGGTTTCTGCTCTTCTTTTGAAACCCCACCAGTTTATATCTGAATGACTTTGGCCACATCTTAGATAATTAAGATTCTAATTGTCATTTTATCAGCTTTGAAATGAAACTCACTTGGACAAAGTGCAGCGATCTTTCGGATTCACACCCCCCTTTGCCTCTGTCAGCACACAGCAACCAGACGGGTTGTCCATTTAAGGGAAAAAGTACAAGCTCCAGCTTATTGCCCTGTGTTTTGGATGTGTTTGTCCCTCAGCAAAGCATTCTGTTGTGCCAAAAAACATTTCCTTCCTTGCAAAAGTCATGCACACATGCAAACATATACTCCCATTTCTGATGAAGGTTTAATTAAGCTTTTAATTGTATTTTCTCTGTATTTCTGAGTCTGTAAAACACTGTGAAGGATGCCACAATCTATGTAATCTGACAGATCACCTTTAGAGCTACAATTCGCATGCTTTACCTGTGGAAAAGATTTTGATAGATAGTCCAGAAAAAGCAGAATGAGAATCACACAGTAAAGCATTCTTGAATTTAAAAAAACAAAAGGCAAAAAAAGCACCTGGGAAGACTCTCTATTTGCACTTATATTAGTACTTATTTTACTATGATGCTGAGAATAAAGAGTAATATAGGAAGTACAGATTATCTGCAGAAGCAGGAGGAGTAGGTGCAAAGACCCAAAATAAAAGGGAATATCTAATCAAGTGTCTTGAAATGTAGGATTTTCCCAAATACATGAAGCATCACACATTTTCAACACAGTCAGAGACTTTCACTGTCTCTCCTGAACAGGACAAAGGCACAATTGTTTCTGCCTTTCACCTCAAAGCATAACTATAGGACTGTATTACAAGTTCTAGTGTCACTAGCTTGGTACAAATACTGGCTACTAAGTAGAAAAAGGTTAAAAAAAAAATCTTAATATTTTATGAATTGATTGTGTTCTCAATTATCCAATATGCTCCAAAATGAAGAAAAGCCTGTCATCCCCAAATAATTACCAATATTCTGTATAAAATTAGGAAACAACTTTCAGTAGAAAACAATGAGAGAAAGGAAAACAGAAAATGCTAAAAATTAAAACTACTACAAAAAAATGATAAAGCTGAAAAGTTCAGACATTTGGGCTTCTTGTAAAGAATTATTTAAACATTTCTGTACAATAGAATACTCTTATTTTATCTTTCTAGCTTTCAGTTCTTATCCTAAGTTTTATATACTAAACATTTTTGGTGAAATAGGAAGTATTAATAAATGGAGTTTCTTCTCATTTGTAATGTTGCTTCATCTGGCTTCTTCACAAATATTCACTTTATTTCTCCAGTTGTCATTTTAGATATGTAGAAAGACAAGCCCCTTCTCCAAATTCACTTTACACACTTAAATAACATGGAAACCTGCAATGACAGACCTTGAGAAAACAAGGTAAGAAACAGGAAATTGGAGGAAAAATGTCTTTTAGAAAAAAAAAAAAAATACTTGGACAGGAATAGAGATGATCTGTTTTGTTAAATGCTCTTGAGGTGACTAGAAATTTATCTACTAATTCCTGAATACTAAAACCTGATCTTATTAAATTCAAAAGAAATCTAACTGTGAATTCAGTGACATAAACCTGACCTTTGACTGGCACAGCTCTGAAGCATATTCTTGATTTCTGCCTGGGGGTACCTGAACTGAGTTAGATAAGATTACCAAAAGCATTAAATTAAGCATGTGTGGAATCTCTGCCAACAGAAAGATCTTGTGTCAGGAACAGTTTCACTGATACACCTCTATCAGTGTAGGAGTTTCACTGATACACCTCTATCCATTTTATAATGGAAATGGCTACAGTGGTGAAATTGTAACCCAGAGGAGCAAAAGAGGGCATACCTGCAAAACAGAGATTTCCTAATATACTAATTCTTAGTCCACAGGCTGCTTCCAGAAAGAACATCCGTTTCTTCAGGAATCCTACTTTGGCTGACATAGTTCTATTAATATCAATGTTTAGTCTTTCCATTTGTGTCAGGTGTGACAGTGAGCAGCACTACAGGAAACTCAGATATCGTAGGGTCAACATCAAGCTCACTAAAACCAGCAGCATAAATGATCTATCAGTAAACACCAGAGCCAAAGGTCAATGGTCTACCAGATATAAGCAGGAAGAGTTTGGGAAAATCAAGGCATATGTAAGCAGGGGCAGAACAGTGCTGAGCTTTGAAGGTGTCAAGTCTTTGAATTTGGTGTTAAAAACAATCAGATCATCTATAGAAAGACTGAAAGACTGAGGTGATGAAAAAAACTGAAAACAGTTAAGATGGTGACTAGCTGGGACTAGATCAGCTAAAATTACAACAAAATTAATATAATAATTAATAATAACCATAACAATGAAAATATTATAATAAAATTTAAAAAGTGACAGAGTCTGGAAGTGGATTCAGATTGGAAGGAGTCTTTATCACCATGAAAGGCACCATTCATTCCAGTTATGTAAATATAAACAAAACCAAAATGATGCATAAGGGGGAAAATAAATGGTTATGCTATGTCTACTTGTCTTCCATGAAAATCACAACGGAGTGTATCATCTAAACATAAATTACTTTTTGATTTGATATAAAATTGACCTTGGTTTCACTGTAGTCATTAGAAGAACTGGCTATCTTTCAAATATGAAACCATCTGTTGAATAGCCACATTATATATTCCACAAATTTGATTGGAAAATCCCAGAGCCTCTTTGTGGACACCTGTTGAAAAGAGTAATTTTAGCCTCCTCCTCCATTTTGAAGTGGAAAGGAAGACAGATGTATGTAAAACCACAACTCCATGTGTTAGAGTTTGAAGTTGCTATTAGACTGTTCAAATGTCACTTCATTAGACAGTTATTAGGTTAATCATTTGCCTTTTGATTTAAAAAAATCTTTGCTAAATGTAAATTCTGCAAAAAGAGAGAAGTTGTATAACCCCACCTTACATTGAGCAGCAACTAAATCAAAAAAGGAGCCAATATTACCATAGCATTTTGCCAGGTTTTGCCATCCCTATATTTTCAGAAGGTTAAATTTGTCATTTCTCCACGGTTTAATTTGCCAGATATTTCATTAAAGGAAAGAAATAATAATTTTCACTCTAATGTCGAGATGACAAAGACTGTACAAATCATATTGTCTCAGATTTATTTCTCACTGTGTAGTCTTCTTATGAAAAAACAACTTTCTCAGGATATGTCCTTATTAAAAAGTAATTCCAAAGTTTCCTTTTGAGACTTAGATTTGGGATTCCATAGTGCTGGAGTAATTCCACAACAATGATTATCACATTAAATTATAGTTGCCAAGAAGTGTTTCTGTTTAGTGCTTTAGTGTGCCCCTTGCTATGAAATAAAATGGACACTGTGTTATTCTTTGCTCTAAAGAGTATCATTTCACAGGCAGTTATATTCTCAGTCTCCAAGTACAAGTTGCTTCAGAGTATTTTAATTCCATCCAATGCATCCACTGCTAAGATGTGGTATTGATGTAATTTATGTAATATGCAGTGATGAAACTAGAATTATTTAGCTAAACCAAGACATGCTCATCTCCCTGAGGCAATCCCAGAGTCCACAGACTAAGTGTCAAACACCACAGTCAGCACAGACTCAGTTCATTCCTTCTTTAGGACAAATATTTTTCATCTGAGACAATTCTACATAAATCAGTGAACAGGGTTTAGAACAGGGTAAGGACATGCTTTAAATCTCTGCCTTCATAACTGAATTAACATTGTACATGAACTTATAATCAGTATGCCTCTTAAAAATCAATGCATACTAGATTTGGTTTGCAGAAAACAGCCTTAAAAGAGGTGGAAGGGAGGAGTGGAAATCATACTCCAATTGATCAAACAGCTTTTGTCAGTTAAGACAAATTAAATCACACTAAGCAATTCCTCCCCTAAATTACACGACCACGGTGGGGCCATAGTGTATGCATTTCCAACAACAAACAGGTTTCCATCCTGCTTTCAGGGTAAAACATCTGAGAACAGGTTCCTCATTTTGCTGAGAGAAACATAGACTTATAGCAACAATAACCCAGCTCAAGCACTCCTAGGTACAATAAACATAAGGTCAGTCCTGAGGATGGTTACATTATGCTGCTAATCAAAGCAGGAGAGATTAATATTCATTCTATGTAATTAAGCACAAGGGAAAGAACCAAGAGCAGATGTCACAAAGTTAGTATGAAAGGCACCAGGTGTGTCCTAAAAGTTAGCAAGGAAACAAAAGTACAAATTTGCTGGGCAACGAACTATTTGGTTACTTCTGTTACTGAATGTCTGTTTCCTTTTATTTATCACACAGGTTGTCACTGTTTTTAATAGCTGCTAGACTATCACTGGTCAGAGATGATATGTATTCTATAATTAAATGTTGATTTGTCTTCTGTCTTCATGTAAGCAGATATAAACATGAAACATGTAAAAATTTTTTTCATATTACTACTACCTACTTCATTATGCTTGTTGTCAGAACTGCAAAAGTTATTTCAGCAATGCTTTCTACCATGAAAACATAAAAAAACCCACTAAAACTTTCATGCCAGCTTTCATCTATTGACATTTCCAAATCATTTAGAAGATTGGTCAAAAAGGAAAGAGACAATAGACATTAGAAATTTTTTTTTTTTGTAGAAAAGACACTTGAAAATAAAAGTTCTTGTAAAAAAACAACAACAAAACAACAGAGTGGTTTAACTCAGTCTTACCTGTCACCAACACGGAGCTAGGAATATATCCTTTACACTGCAAGATTGCAGTAGCCCGTCCCACAGCACAACCACAGGAGGAGAATGATCCAGCTCAGGAGAGCACAAAGATAGAAACTTTTCCCACTTTTCTAAGTCTACCAGCAGTTGAAGTAATGAAGGAAACAAGGTAGAGAACAGAAGACCAGAGCTGCTTCTCGCAGAAATCCCAGGCAGGAGAAGTAGGAGGTATATTCTGTCTGTGTCTCACCCAGACTTTTGTTTAAAAGTTTTTTCAGCTGTTGCTAGGTGGTGTTAGGCTTTGGCAGTTTAGTTCTCAGATTGTATTTCCCCTCTTCTGGTCTCTTCACACAGTGTTACAGCAATGACTTTGTTGAGCTCAGCTCGCTTGTGCTATATTTAACCAGTGTTCTCAGCAAGTCAAGCCTGTCAACAGCTGAGAAGTTTGGAGCAGGCTTTCCTGAGTTCCTCAGCTGCTGAATTATCAGTGGATGTTGCACTGCACAGCCCAGCTACTACATTCACTGAAAGATTGTGGGGAAACTGTCAAACCCTTTTAAGGGCTTCCAGTGACTTCACAGGAGTAATTACTATTTAAAGCACTAAGTACAAGATGTGTATTTAGGCATATATTTTAGACTGCTAGAGAAAGAATACTAGTGTTCACTGCAGATGAGTTCAATTATTTATACAGTGAGAATTTTCCTAGGACAAGTAGGAAGTTTATAATTTGAAAGGTATGCACTTCACTTGAGGAAAAATTACACGTGGGAAGAACTTTTTGCAGCATAATTTCTTACAGAGTTTAAATATACTAAGATGACATGAAGAAATTAATGAAAGGCTTAGGGTGGAAAGTTTTCACTGCGATATTTATTCCAAAGACAACCTTTTTCTCCCAGACCAAGAGCTTCCCGCAGTTATTCCTACACTGTCTCTCACGGAAGAAAAGGAAAGCCACACAAATTGGAATTTGTTTGATAGGAATATTAGGAACACTTTACTCCAGGGCTGTATGCATTCTGATGTATCCACACTTGCTTCTGGATCTAATTACTGTTCCTAATCCTAAACTATAAGTGTCTTAATCAACAGATCAGCAGTAACGCTGGACAGCTTTCAGCCCACAAACCGTCATGATATCAAGACTCAAAGATGTTGCAGGTCTCAGACTCTGGAATGAGGTTCTAGCACCTCATGGCAGAACAGGCTCTGTAAATGTCCTGGCAAGGAAAATTCCCTACCCCAACAATTCTGTTCATCTGAGCAGCACTTCGGAGTTAAATGCAGAAAGAGCCTTCTTTGGAAAACTTTTCTCTAGTGATGATTTGTTGTATTGATCTAGGGTTAGATGAAGAGGCAGGGAAGAAAGACAGGAAAGGAAAAAAGTAAAATTATGCTAAAAAATTTGCTTGTTGATATTTATACATGAGGACACACCAATCTTGCAGAGTGAAAAAAGATTCAAGCAGGTCATAACAGTACCCTGTAGAGAAGCTGGGTCTCTGTGCAAAGAGTAAGATGGGGAGTGGAAGCTGTGGCAATTTCAACATGCAGGAACATAATTGGCCACAACGATATGAAATACCAGAGGGTGAGTACAAGCCCTTATGGGAAGCAGCTGTGGGATTAGCTGCAGCCTGGTGCTCTAACCCTGTCTCTGGAATGACTTCTGCTTGATCTGTGTCATTATCTAAACAAGCAAGGAACAATGAAAAAAAATACTTTCATTCCCAAGTTGCTCATAAAGAGTAAATGAAATAAACATTATGTCAAGTAACTGATATTTAGACATTGGTGACACATTTATGAAAGCCGCAATCACCTCAACCATGTCAAATTTATTTTGTTTTGGAGACCAAGTAATAATCACTAATTTCCATTTGCATTTCAATATTTGACTTGGACAGAATTTTTACAATGTATAAAAAATAGGAAAACTTATGTTTTCCAGAAACAGTTGTTTGGAAAATTATTTTAGAGATGCATAATATATTGGCACAAATTTTGCTGGTATATGCTTCCACTTTGAAGTAAGATACAGATACCCACATTCCAAAAAGAATCTCTAGCTTAGTTCTCTCATATAAAATTTAGGTGCTCCAACCAGATGAGTAACGTTTTGACTATTCTGGCTTTAACTTCTTGCTCAAAGTGCACAATTAACAGTACTGTATTCATTCAAGTATAATAAATCAGGCAAACAAAACAATTAAGTTGGCTTATAGATCTCAGAATAAAAACTATTCCCAACATTTCTCTCTCATTAGTTACTGGCACATTCACTGAGTGGAAAACAATACAACTTCTTAGGAGGCATTCTCTGCTGCCAGCCCTTGTGGGTGGGTTTCAATAGTGACCTGCTGGTGCGAGTCTGCTTATTCTTGTACACTTCCAAACTCACTCCCCAGCTGTGCACCACAGATATAATCCTCTAACACCAGGGGAATTTCAGAAAAAAAAAAATTAGGCAAAATAGAATACATAGGTTTTGGCAAGTGAGTCAGGGAAAATATAAAGACTTCTAGTATGGCAAAGGGTATAATTAATCAGCAATACTGGAAGTGTAAAGTTTTTAACTTTGTACAGTATGAAAATTGTTCTCATCTAAGTTTTTCCCCTACTGACTGATGGAAAAAAAATAAATATTAATAGACATGTTGTGAAGGATGGGGAATAAAAGGAAAAAGAAAACCATGAAAGAGACTTTTTCATTTGGCATCCTAAGTTAGGTCCTAATGTCAATAAAGAGCATCATCTTAGTGACATCTTCCAACTAAGTCTAAAAAGCAACTTCCTTATAATTTCTGATAATTACGTTATCTCTTAGTCAACCAACCAAGATAGTGGAGTCCAAAGTAAATAATTCTAAGAAAATTTGTCATGGAAGCCAAAAATCTTACTATCAAATGTCTGGCTGCCAAGGGCCAGAGCAATGCAGAAAAGGAACAAAATGTGGCACGAGAGAGAAGAGCAGCAGCAAGACCTGTTGCCATTTTCAAATATAATGTTAATCACAAATATAGAAGAGGGACTGTCACTCTCCACACCATCATATTTCTTTGTACTTACATTGTTAGAAAATGAAAGAAAAAAATTTATGAGCTGTTCTAGAGAAATTCCAGAATTGAGGCAGAAATTACTGGCAGAAAATCTATGGTTCTTATAGAGAAGATCAAAACAGATGTCTTCTTCTGATCTTACTGGTTTCTCTTGAAATGTATGCCTGTGAGAGAGATTTTTTTCTGGAACACCTACAATAGTATTACTATGTAATTTTTATCTCAGCCATCCATCACTTTGGTGTACAAGAATATCTCATTCCCTTAGTCATAGAGGCATTCAGAGATACAACCTACTACCTTTGTCCTTTTCAAATATTTTGCATCAGCCTTAACTGGACCAATACACTAGAAACAGATCTATGTGAATAGACTTAAGAGTTTCTTAACTGTATGTCCTGAGGAGCTCTAGTATGTGTATAATTCTGTGTGGGCAACCACTGTGAGTTCTTCATTAAGCTACTCCATAAAATGCATTGAAGTAAGTAATCAATATTCTAGTTTCTAACAATTCTTTTTTCATTTGCTTGAAAGGAAATGCACCACAGTTTTGTGATAACCTGCTTTCATACTTATTGCTCATTTCCATAAATCTATTATTTTAGACTATGCTAGTGCTTTTAGCTTTCTTTTGGCTTTACAGTATAACTTGTGCTTCCTTGAGGTTTGTTGGAAGGGAGGGTGTTGAATCATGTTTTGATTAATAAGATCTTGGCTGCACCTCCTCAAATCTGTATTTAGGGAGGTATTGATTCTTTAAATTTTCCAGATACTATTGATATAGTACAGTATAGTCCAGATACTTACAAAAGCCAACACTGCCTTTTAAATATTAGGTCTGCTATGTTTTCATCTCAGCACCTGCTTTTTTATAACCAAAGAAAGAAACATATTTCTGCATTTAGTTCATAGATTCAGTTTAGTTGTCTATTTTATAATCTTGCCAAGAGATCCCTACCACAGTCACAAACCTCCAGGAACACTGGGAACATTACAGTATTTTCTGTAGTAGTTTTGCATGTTTTATCAGTGAAATAAAACCAGGGTGTTTTTCATTTCAATTCTTCATATGCTGTCTTATTGATCTATATATTGTCTTCAATAAACATTTTTTGCTTTTTTAAAGTTGTAATCTTAATGAAATAAACATATTAAAAGGCATGTCCATTTCAGTTATTTTATATTTATTTTTCCATCGTACAAAGAAAAATGTTGGCATCCCATAAGGTGTCTTCAAATGAAGTGAGGTGCAGATCAAATATGGGGCAGTTAGATATACAGCCACTTCAAGAGCATCAGATGGCCCATTGGACTTGGGCACAACCCTGTCTACAAAAAATGACAGAAAAAATAATGATAACTTTAGAATCATGTTTGAACACTTCTGAATCCAAAGCCCCAGAACCTGGCTCTCACTACAGCTGGGTCAAATGGAGACAGTAGGAAGTACCAGTCTGTAGGAAAGAGTCAAATCTGACCTCTGGAAATGGAGTAAAACATATGATTAGCTTCACTGCCACACCCCAGGAGTGGTATGCAACTTGCTCAAAAACAAAGATAACAATGATCTGAAAATGGATTATTTGCTTTTAAGGCCAGAATAAACTATTTTCATAATCTAATACAGCCTCCTACACAGGAAAGATTGTGGAATTTTCCTCGTGCAAAACAGCAAGTTTTAGTGAATTAAAGCACATCTTTGAGAACGGTTACACAGATCAAACATGGATAATTTGCCACAGCAATGTATAATGCATTCCAAGAGTAAATTACACTTCCTGTATCAAGCAATCCCAACCTTTGCAATCTATTTCCAGCTTGATGTTGGCTGACTTTAGCTCCTAGACCATGATGGTTAGTCAGTTGCCTCCAACCTCTCTCCATTTGTTCCATTCTAAATAAGTTCCTGTGGTTATTAACAGCCCTGAAGAGGAACTCTCTTTACCAGCTCCCCGCCCCATACAAATTAATAATTTTCACGTGAAATGGAGCACTCTGGGGTGAAACATGACAGTGTTTGTAAACTAATAGCATTACACAGCAAACACGTAAACCAGAAGCAAGAAGTATTTTCTCCAAACAAAACAGATCATCTGAATTTGTTATTAAAGCTGTGACACCGAAGGGCTAGCTGCCCAAGAAGGGTGGCTGTGTCCTCGAAAGCAGCTTTAGGAGCTGAAAGGCGGATGGAAGCTCTGCTCTGCCATCCCCGAGAGCACAGTGCCACCTATCTCTGCGTCTGCGTTAACTCATCGCGGGCGCTGCCAGAGGACGGGCAGAGCCAGTTCGATTCGTTTCACCCAATTCTGCACCATCCCTTGCTTCCTTTCCTGGTTTTCTGTGGGCTAGGGGGAAGATTATTCCACTGCACAGCCCCAGATTGCAGCTGTATTTCTATAAGACACTGGCTTCTGTCATCCACTCAGTGCCACTTACATGGTACAGTACAAATTCAGACTGGTTACATCCTACTGTAATTCAGATATTGTAAGCCAACACTCATATCAGTAGTGCTTCTCCAGATTTTACTGGCAGGAGTCTAAACTCGCTATTACCTTATCTGTGGATCTGTAGGACTTGAACTGCTGTGGAGAAAGGAGTGACTAAAACATATATAAACATCCCAACAGTTTAAAAATGGGTGCCTGCCCAGAGCCTTCTCTCTAGGAACGACTAGGCTAGGAAGAAGTGGTCTTTCCCAGTTTTTTCTCCCTGGAAGCCTCAGGACAAGATGCCACAGAAAAAAACATAGATGTACTCCAGATGTAAATAACAGTCCAACTAACTTTTTCATGGAGAGCTGTTTCTAGTCCCATGACCAAACTGTACACAAACACCTCTCAGAGACAGTCACAGCATTGGTATGAATAATTTGTGTGCAACTGCGCAGGAAAACAAGAGGGAAGTGATAAGGTGTTTAGATTCAGGCACAAATCTATGCTCGAGGAATATTTCTGCAAGGGATCAGAGGTAGAGTTTTGAATGTCAAGGTTTTAATCCCTATGAAGTATCAAACACATGCCATTTTCAATGTAAAGAAAAAGGATACATGCAAAACAGCTGATAAGACATAATTTACATTTTCTGGTTTTACTTTCACAGATGTGGGGAAGAGGAATCTGCTTTCTACTTTCCATTATTTAAAATGTGGTGAACAATAATGAAGAGGGCTCTGTTAAATTGGTGTTCCAGTATCTTGAGTATTAAAAGACATTGCTTGCCAGTGATAGACCAAAGTACTTTTTGTCAATCAAAAAGGACTTGTTTTTAAGCAGTGCTGTTTAGAACAGTTCCCTAAGCACAGGTTTACTGGGGAGTGTTAGGAGAGATTAATTTAGCTTTTTTATTGACTGTTGAAAGGGCAGGATAATATAGATAACAAAATATTGATAGTAACAAGCGCAGGTGGAAATAGGAAATTTGGGGTGAAAGGTTTTACTGCTTTAGAGTCGGTTTTGCCCATAATAGCATACAAAATTTCTGTATATTTTGGCACTAAAATTAAAAAAATACTTTTGTTTTGATCTGATTTTGGAAACAGCAGAAGGATTTCTATTTTTAAATCATATCTGTTGGAAAACATCGTCTGTGAAAAAATCCCCAAATGCTGCTCCTGTTATTACCGGTAAGTCAGCAGCTGGAATTACAGAAAAAAGTTTCAACTATAACATGTTTGGACTGAATATAAAATCTGCCACCTTCATTCTGATGACAAAGCACTATGCTGGACATCACCCATCATATGTGACTTATTTAAACCGCATGTTCATAGGGCCAAAAAGCAAACTAACAAACCTAAAGCCCTTTCTTTCTCATGTAGAGCCTATGAAATATATCTGAACCAAAACTGGCAATGAATGTCTGATAATCTCAGTACAGACTGGTGTCCAATATCTTTCTACTAACACAAATTACTTGATGAAAACCCCTCTAAGTTAGAAGAAACTACCTGAGACTCTTTAGTCCTCATAAACAGAATTCAATTTTTTAGAGAAACAAAAATTTTGATAGGAGATGAGATGAATCCATAGGCAACAGGGAAATGTTTTACTGCCCAATGCAGATATCAAAAGAAGGGATACAGAGGAAACTGAACCTACAATAGAAAGAACACTGTAGAAGCTTCCTCATAAGGCATCTCTTCCGTAAGAAGGAAAGGGAAACAAAACAAATATGCTAAATTCTCCTCATCCTCTAAACTACTGCCTTTCAGGGTATGAGAAACCTCAACAGAACAAGGTACTTACTGAGTCAAAGGTAAGCATCCATCACCAATGACAGCCATGTAAGTTTCTTTCTTTTTGACTAATTTAAGCAGATATTTAAGATATTTATGCTATTAAAGATATTTAAGCTTTATATTCAGTCAGTTCCTGAGGATCCCCACTTCTAGCAATCAAAAGCATAACAGCACAAAGACTGCTTAGCAGAGAAGCCAGAGATAGTACTGCCCAAAGAAATTTTTTAAAAAGCTATATAATAGTATTCAATCTATTAGGTAACCTTTCTCTTTACAAATTAACATACTACAACTTTCTACTTACAATGTTATTTTGTTGGTTTTTTTAAATTTCTTTAACAGATGTCAGAGAATCAGACAACAGTTGAGATTCAGAAGAACCTCTGGAGGTCATGTCATCCAATTCTGCTCAGACAAGGTGACCTAGAGCAGGCTGCCTAGCACCATGTCCAGACAGCTTCTGAGTATCTCCAAAGACAGAGCCAGCACAGTAAATGAACAGTAACCTCAGAGCAGAACTGTATCCCCTAAACCAGCCATGAATTAGGTACACAGTGTAAACTGCTTGGTGTTGCTCCCTCTGTAGTAAATCAGCATCAGTCATTGAGAGGAGATGATTGAACATTCATTTTAGGACAGCAAAAATAATCTGATAAGAAGCTAGTTTGCAGCACAATTCCATATCTTATATTTTTCCCAGATTAATGATTTGGGTTTTTTCATTATTGTGTTTAGTAGTATTTCTCATGTGTTATTTTATGTAATGCATTTTTAAGAAGTAAATAAAATTTAGGCTTCACAAGAAAGTGAAATAACCAGATAATTATTTGGGTTTTTTTCCCAGAAATTTCAGAAGTTTAACTCTAGAAGTCAGAGTGTAACTCCCTAAGAAAAGTTCAAAGAATCTCTTGAACTACACATTTCAGTGATATAGAGAAAATATACAATGCAATTCATATTCAGAACTGACGCACTTTACGTTGTATTATCCATAGCATCCACATTAAGTCTAAGACTTCTTTAACCAAAACCAGATCTCTTTTTGGCAAATATTACCCCCACATTCCTCCTTTACAGAATGTGGGAGGCTGAGATTTTTTAATATTCTGTGCTTCTCTCCCACATATATAACTCTAAAATGGAGGCTTACTGTATTTTGTCATGTTTTTCTCACAACCCTTTCATATTAAGCAGATTTTCTTTCTCCCTGAGGTCTAAGTAAATCCTTCTAGAAACTCAAGAAAACACTTAGGCATCTCAAACTATTCTGTCAGAAGAATGGACATCGTCCACTAAGTGCTTCTGCATTGCTTGCTTTTTATTAGTGATGCATCTATGATATGTTGGGGTATAAAAAAATTTGCAGCACATAACAAATCTCCAAGGTATCATAACTAAGACTCTTTTAGGGACAGTTTACCCCTCAGAAAACAACTAATAGAAAAAAAAAACCAAACCTGTTAGTCTCCAGACCATAGTGACATATTTGGGAATTAAACAGAATAGAATAACATTACCATTTTAAGCTAAAACCAAGACAAATCAGTAAAACATTGCAAAACAAGTAAAAGTCATTCTCAACAAAGGGTAATAAAGTACTGGAGCAAAACCTGAACACCAGAAAAAAAATATTAATTTTGCTGTAGCTGAAAGATATGGCTGGTTTGTCACATATTGCTGTAGTGCTCTAAAAGACAAAAAAAAAACCAAACCCATAATTGCTTACTAGTCAAAGGAACAAAAGCTGATGCAGAGGGCTCCTTCACTATTAATATTAGTAGGAATTGCAACTTCTCTATTAAGCAATAGGCTGACAAATAAGAGGAAAAAAGGCTTTTCAGATACAGACAAATAAATAATCTACCCAGGAGAGGGAAGAAAATAGAAAACATGTCCTGATGCAAACAAGAAAAGCAAGCAGTGAAAACATGGGAAAGGCAGTTTGGTGCACCGAATATATTTTAGCAGGAGCGCGGAATTTTCAGTGATGAGGGCAGTCTAAGAGCATAACTAGACATAAACAACTCCTTCGTGCAATCAGTTTGGCTTACACTGCCAGCTTTTTAAAAAGAAAAGAAAAAGGATGAAATGTCTCTTCAAATCCAAGATTAACAAGCAGTTTTTATAGGAGTGTGGGTTTCAAACCTTTACCTGCATTGTGGTTGACTTCTACCATTCATAAAAAAAATAGATGTCAAATAGAGCAAGAGGTGGCAACCAAGATAGAATTTGAGTGGCAAACAAGGGCATTTGTTATTTTTTCATACATATATATAAAGACACAAAGCAATTTGCCTTTAAGAATTTAAATAAACTTCAACAATCATTAAAGCAAGGATTATTGTAATGTCAGAAGAGAAATATAATGAGAAATAATAAAGTAAATGAGTAAGGAATTTTAACTATCTTCCTGTACTGATAATATAAGTCAGTTAACCATTACATTTTAGAAAGTAATTGCCTGTGAACACTGATTACTATAAAGACCTTAGGCTTTCCTCAGGCCTGAGGGAAAGACTAACTCAACTTCAGATGCTGAAATGCATCTGAAGGCACCATTCATCTCTAACAGACCAAAATACTGTTCAAATTATGGATGCTAACTATGAAGCAGGCAGCACAGTGCCTGTGGAATAGCAGGCCACATAACTTTCTCAGTCTTGTCTGAGAAAGTGGCCCGGGAAATCATAAGGAGGAATTAAAACAATCCTCAGAGACAGAAAACAGCCTTGCAGGTGCTGTTTGTCTGTTCCTTGTTTTCTTGCAGGAGAAGGTCGAGAGGTGGTGTACCCCACTGACCAATGATGGTGATGTGTTAGTTTACTAACCAATAAGAGTTTCTTCTCTGTACTTTTCATATATCGGTCTATAAAAAAGAGCTGAAGTAATAAACCAGAGAGAAATTCTCCTGTTCGACTCCCAAGAAAGTCTGTGTCATTCTCGCCGTTCCCAATAGAGCGACATACAAATGTTTTGTCTTCAAAACATTTTCTTTTTGGAAACAAGCAACAGAAAGGAATGGGCAGCCCGTCTCCACTCCAGTAAAGGTGAAGGGCAGCCAGAGTGCTTTCCATCTGATGTCACACATACAATCACTGTATACCTTGCCCCTCATGGGATCAGCCTAATCACTGTGCTCAAACCACAAGGGAAATATTCTCTACATTCCTTCAGGAAAAAAATAGAGGAAAAAATACAGAAAATAACTATTATGCATTTGCTCATCAGCATTTTTGGGGTAGGTCTTTGGGATAATGGAGTGCACCAGGCAGGAGCACAAGAATCAGAATAGTGGTAAGTGGGTACAGCAGCACATCACAGACCTTCCACACCCTGGGAAGACCAAAAACTGATGGGACAAAGCAAACCTGCACAAACACTGCTTGGATGTAGTTGGCAATCTATGCAGCACTCCTGGGCAATCAGATTGCTGATCTCAAATCATCAGGATGCCACAGGAGGAACCGAGACAGATGTAGTGTGAGATTTACATATGAGAAGTTTTATTAGGATGGTAGGAAAGGCTGTAGCTCCTCACTATTCATTTTTCCTCCTGAAAATAAGGGAGTTACCAGTAGTAAACTAGGAAGTAGTTGTAGTAAACTAGGAAGGCAAGTAAAAAGATGGCCAGAGTTTGAAGTTACACAGAGACAGCCCCTACAGTGCTGGCAAGGACATAGGCAAGACTAGTCACCCTTAGGAAAACACTGCATCCTAAAGGAAAAGGGATTCACTTCCCAGTGAAGAGCAGTATCCCCTTACTTTGAGATCTCTCTCCATCAAAACCAGTAAAACATTTATTTACAGAGGCACTGTGGGAAGAAGTTCTTCCACTACTGTCTTCAGGTCATGGGCAGAAGAGGGAGGGATTTTAGAGAATATTATATGACTGTTTAGTCACTCGTTTTTTGTTAACACCAGTTACCCATTTTTTTATTTAATCCCAGATAGTGCATGTTCTTTTATTTTATCCTGTATTTTTTTTCCTGGATACATGACAAGAATGTATGGAAAAATAAGTTACTCCACAAATACTATGATCCATACTTTTGAGAGATGCCACAAATGACAAAGTCTAGTCCAAAAATATGTGATTCATATAAACTCCAACCCATTTATAGAACTGAATATCAATATCTCTCTATTCTTTTATGTAAATTCTCTGAGGTCTCAGATCTCACCTCAGGTTTATTCAATGAATAAATAAATTCAAGAGAAGGCAGCAGAATAAATTGGACATATTTTTAATAATTCTTCTGCATCCTTGTCTTCACAAATTAGAATTTTATAAATATTATGAAGTTTTCTTGTAACAACAACATAACCACAAGTATAGCAAACACTATTTATGAAGAACAACTTCAGAAACAAAGACAATTTTTTTTCTTCTACACTGTTTGAACAAAAGGAAAATAGATGAGATGGAGCATATAGAAGGAAAGAAAGGAGCACTGAAATGCTGCCCAGAAAGATCACTAATGAACAAACTGTCCCAAATTCCTCTTCTTTGACTTCACCATAATCATGACATTAATTCCTGTGGAACGTAAACAGGTTTGTCTTCTGTTACCAGCTACCAACAAAATAAGGTCACCCTTTTCCTGACCTTTGCAAAAGATGGAATCACAGATACACATTTCCCTAGACTGCCCACAGCTTCTAAATCTGATTTTTTCTGTGGTACACCTCATATTAAAGCAGCAATGCACTTTAAAAAACCAGCATGACACTTCCTTGGTTAACTTTTTTCACTTGTCTAGTTCCATCAATTTAATAAACTTCATATTGCAGTTTTCCAGTGTATTGTAAAATGAAAATGTTGCTTAAACTTTATCCCACAGCTCTCAATGAGGCTCACAGTGGTTATGCAGAAATACTTAATTGTAATACTGCTCAGAAAAAAAAACTCCACAATTACCCTTCATACAAGGAGTGTGTCTGTGAGAAATCTGATTAGATACTCTTGTCTAACAAAACTTCATGGGACTGTTTGTGACTCTGGGCTTCAGCCAATGAAATTTACATTAAATGGAAGGAAAACACAACTATAATGAGCTCGAGATAACTATATATTATTTGGTATGTAGAAAGATGTCAATAAAGCAGGTAAAACCTCCCTGATTGATTTATTTGGTACCAAACACCTATCAGTTTTAAAAAGTTTTGCAAGCAAAGCTTGAAGAATTTCTACAGGAAGGAGGGTTAAGGAGGCTCATTCCCCCACACTTTGATTTGAGCTGCAAGTGATAGTCCTCATCATTATATTACGATACCCACAGCACAGGTCATATATATTACAGTCACTTCAGGATTCAGTTGTACTAATATGCTTTTGAGTTATTTACCCAGTCTCCCTGTGCTATTGAGAGAAACAAGCACTTCTAAAGCAAAGCTCCTCTCCTGCTAATACAGTTGGTGAAATCACTCCTTAATATAGTGTTCTGTTCTCTCCACTGATCATTAGATGCTCAGTTTAAATCAGGTGCCCATGACATCTGAAAATGGCTTACATGACTCTCACCCTTCCCATCTTAACTTGTAAAAGAGAAAGAAAAAAGAATGACTACTTCAGACAGACCTAAGTTAGCAGTCTTGGTAGCAGACAGACTTACCTATGAAGGCTATTTGAAAAATACACTTGTATATTATATACATATATAGGTCTCAGTACATTAGAGAATATATATATAGCTTATTTTATTATACTATGCAGTGTAGAGGGAGTGAGTGTGACTGGTGAAATCACAAACTACATTTATTATACCTTAATTTGAATAAAAATGTAATGGATTAATCCTGAAAAGAATTAAGCTCAAAACAACATACATTTTTATATCTTCTGCTCACATGTTCTAATGACAAATATTAAAAGTGTACAGGATAGAAAGCTTTTCCTGTAGTGATCCACTTATGGGTTTGACTACTCAGGCATTCACTAAAAAAGCTGCCTGCAAAACTTTGACAGCCTCCTGGATCTAGAAGAGACTGGTGCCATAAACTGAGGTTTTCACCATGACTAGATCTGAAGACTCTGCACTCCCTGCTGGCACCATTACCAACGGAAAATTTAATGAAAGTAAAAAATAAGAATTTTTTTTTTATGAACTTTAACTAAAATCGTGTCTAAACAAGGCAAGACAGATAAGTGAAATTTGATTTTTTATCAAAATTCATGAAAGAAATTAAAAAACTAAATTTGCTTTAACTTATGAAGGTGAACCAGCAAAAGCTCTATGCTTGTAGAGAAGTGGTCAGAACTGGGGCCATTATGAACAAGATGAGCCTTTGGGCTACCGGAATTGTCTGCAGAGCTGCAGCACTGGAAAAGTGGCTTCTCATGGCTATTTTCTCTCATTACAAAGTCATCATAGCAAAGAACAAACTGAATAGGCTTTGTCAAAAAAGTCCCAGGGGCCGCAGTGCTCTTGGTAGAGACACACTGAGGCAGCAAATTTTGTATCTGAGACTGGATTTCAAGCACAGTAAAAGTTATGAATAATTGGTCTCAAGAGTTAGTCTCATTCTAAACATGGGGAACATTTGCAAAATTCCTAACTGGAAATGAGTGTTGAACATCATCAGACTTTGGAGTTATTCATCTCCAGGGTTTTAAGCAAAACCCATCTGTAGCAGTAAATCAAGATTGGATGCAAATGGTGGCACTGCAAAAGAAGCATTAGATTATATGACTGCATTGCACTCACAATGTCTTTGTCATCTGTCTCCATTTTTAATATTATTAAATATCCCAGAGATAATTTTAAGTGTATATGATCTGCTAGTCTGAGTTAATAAGCTAGCAATTACTTGCATGCTGCTACAAAAACAATATGCAAATACATCGCATGCCCTGGACTTACACTGATACCTTTAAAAGTTTTATGAGATGTTTTCATTATTACATGTAAGCAAAAATATTTATTGTGGTGGACCCATTTTCAATTTGCTACCGATTTTCAGGTAATCTCTATGGCTATTATTAGGTGATCCTTTCTATACATCATCAATGACTAGAGGATGACATCTAGTGGTACTTGAGGGCTTCAGTCTTTGTTTACTTTAACTGCTAAATTTGCATTAAAAACACGTTACAGTTTCCAGGATTGTGAACATATAGGAACCATAATTCAAAATATGAAAATAGTTATTGAGAAAGAGAAAAAAATCAAAACAAAATCAAATCAAATCGATTCAAATCCTATTCAGTTGTGTGCTCTCTGCCTTCTTGTAGAAAAGAAGGTATTTTGCCACAAAATCTGTGAAACAGTGATAAAAATATCTTCCTAAAAATCAGAAGTGAAATTAATTTTTCTAACTGTAATAAATTTACTAAATATCTTACTATCATTCACCTTACATATAAGCATATGTATATATACAGCATATATTGTCAAAAAATCCAAGTCAAACAACATAGCCTTTAGCAACATCAAAAATTACATCAGTTCTTCTTTCATACTGTGTTTGACATGAGTTCAATATTTGAAAAGGTATTAATCGGTAGATTATATTTTTCTACTGAATTAAGATTCAAAATTAATTTTATAACATTTTCATTCTATAAATACTGTAACATAAAACTGAACTTAAAAAAACACTTCCTTACCATCACCTTTGTCACTGTTTTCCAAAATTTTCTGGTCATTCTACTTTTTTACTAAAAGCAAAATCAAAGAGAAAAGATCAGCTACACATCCTGAAGGAGAGTGCATAAGAAGTAAAAAGATGAGTCACATCCATCCAGAAATATTTTAAAGGGCACACTGAAATTTGCAAACACAGTGTGCTGAATGTTTGCCATCTAGTCTGTATCTCTGGTTAGATTCTAGAAAATTTCTTAAAGAGTACTTTGATTCTGTTTAAGTGTGGGATGTACTGTCCACAACAACATTATGCACATTTTTCCCTTACATAATGTGCTGGAGACAATGAATAAGGTCCGTACACACCAGATATACAAGTAGGAGTAATGGCAGCATGAAATAAATACTTGGCATAATAAATACATTTCTGTTTCTCTCATTAACTATTAGCATGGGGCTCTTAAAAATACAAGAAGTATACATAACAATTACGGAAATGTAAGTAAGGCTGCTCTAAAGAAGAAAAAGCCAAAGGCAAGTTGACATCTTGCTCTTTTAAAAATAAAGCATAAACTGCAACAAAAAGGCTTTGTAATTCCTTTCACTTGATCTTAGAACAATCACCACTCTGTACTTCATCCCACGTACATATGACCTGCAGATTGAGAAAAGAGATCTATGGCATTAGCTCATTTGTACCAAATCCAGACACTTGAGGATGTGCATTTATATGTGTATATTTATGAAGATACATAATCCCATTTATATAATTTGTGTTTGAATTTTTCAGCAGAATTTAATGTCACATTTTAATCAAATGTTATTTCTTTTGACACTTTTTATCATTATGTCTACATATTTTACACACACACACACACACACACACACACACACACACGTGTGCACACGCATATATATGTATATAAGAATAATGTCAAATTACCAGCTAGATTCTATTACATATATTTTCTCGTACCTTAAACATCTGAGCTGCCATTTTCTACTTGTGAACTCTGGTTCAGGTTCGGGTTATTTTTATTTGGTTTGAGATGTTTTATTTCAGAAAAAAAAAAATCTTGCCATCCTCTCATAAAGATTAATTGCCATTCTCCTAAACTAAGATCTTCTCTTTTTATCTTGTCTTACATAGGGCACTCAATACTTCTGAACATGGGTTGCTTTTACAGTGCAAAGCCAATATTTATTATCAAACTATAATCTTCTGAATCATCTCATTTTGCACATGCTTAAGAGGCAAGTGCTCAAAACTGTACTTGCTTGCTAAGAGTTTTGTAGGTAGAAGATTATAGACCAATCTCCATACTGAGGGAAGACAGAGTATTTTGGTGAAATTCATCCCCAAAGTGCATTTAGATGTACTTTGATTCATCATCTCTCATCTATTTTCTTTTCAGCAGGTGTCACTGGTAATGATTCTGTTATATGTGTTTAGAAGTGGAATTCCATGGAATTATTACTGGTTTTCTCTGGTACACAAAGCAAATTTTGGTTGTTTATTTTCTAGGTCAAAATTGAGGAGATCCTTTAACAGCTTGTTTGATTTTGACACTAGCATGTACTAAGTGTTTAAGGTCTTGAGCACAGACTTACATTGACAAATCTGTAATCTGGAGCACTATTCCGTTCTCAGTAATATGTAACATAGTGAAGTCTAATTGTAACATAAATAATTTTAGATGCTGTTACTTTGAATTCCATAATAAGGTTAAAAGAGACAATAAAGATACAGTTTTTTAAGAAACAGGTTTATTTATGGAACTATATTTCTACTGGTTTAATTTATCTTCATAAATAAATCTTATTTTTAAAGGGTACTTCATAGTGTTAACGTATGATTACCAGAAATTCTATGTTTGAAGTTTTGAGAACAAACTTTAATTAATCAAACCTTTCTCACTTGCCTTTTTTAGTTACAAAAGTTATAAAAACTGGCATTAGATAATAATTTGCAGTGGTCGACTGAACACTGTGTGTGTAGTGAGTAGAATGGAAAATCCATGACAATATTTTGTTTAATTTCATTTCTTGCTTTAGAAAGTTACAATCCCCCAGAATGAGCATTCATTTTATGACTGAAATATTTAAATAAACCTCTTGTCAGTAAATATTGATAAGGAAATCAAACTGTAGACAACAATGTATTTTAAGAATTCCCAAGTGGTAAATATTCTCGTGTTGTTGCTGACTGGTACTGCAGTAAGCTGAGGGAGAAGTCATAGAGTTCAACAGCACTAATTTGCCCCCTTGTGGCAGACTAGCAGAAATTGCTAGATTAATAAAATCTGGAGTCCTCCCATTAAAAAAAAATAATTAAGCATTCAATGGGTGAAAATCGAATTAAAGTTATTAGGCTATCTCAAAGATTCTTCATGCTACTGTTGAAATATAGCGTGGCTAAATACAGACTGCAAAAAGTCACCAGAGCTGTATCTCCTGATGCCTTATACCAATTTGGTACTTTTATCCTAATACTGTGGTCCCTTGCATCACAGTTTACTGATATGAGAGGGAATTTTACAAGATTTTAAAATTCTTCTGAAGAGTGAAGTGTCTATACATACTTTCATGGTTACTTTCACCTATTTTTAAGATAAAGACTGTCAAGACTGGGNTGTTCTATGTTAAAGGCACAATCTGGACAAAACCAGCTTCATAAAAAAGAAATATTTTCAGCTGGAATTCATCTGCCTAAAACTATAGTTTTAAAAGCATAATTTGAAAAGTTGACAAAGTAATTTTTAAGGAGCTTTGCTCTTTTATTATTGTACATATGTAGTTTAGAAAGCCAAGACTGTCTAATTATTGACATATTTAGGAGCTGTTCATCAGCTCACTAATTAGAACACTCCTTCAAAAACTTGAAGGGTCATTCTTCAGTTCCAACTTCACAAGGGAATGAAAAATTAAACTAATGTAATCCTTTAATTTACTTTGTAAACATCTTGTGGAAGGGCAGTCTTCCACTTTACTCTGAAGCACACACAAGTAGACTGTAAATTTTTATGTTTGCTTAAAATTTTGTATTTATATTTTTTAAATGCATAGGTCAGCATTGTAAAATATAGCCATAACAACATATTTTCATGAGTTGAAAAATTGTAATTCCAAAGATGACAAAAGAGAGAAGTCTTAACAAAAGACTTAACAAAAACCTTTAATTAAAGGTGCTGCTTCCACAAGTAAAATGATATCTATATAAGGCAGGGTAAGAAAGAATTTGGTCTAAGTTCCCTGTTCTCAGGAGATAACAGTTAAGGGAAAATGTCATAAAGCTGTTTCTGCAGTAAGAGATGAAGCTAATAAAAAAGGAGAATGATACTGTGGATACAATGGTTATAGATGCAGACTGCATGAGGTGTAGTCATCACTTGAAATTCCTGGGGTGATTAACACATCATTTTAGTAAAAGCCAACTCAGTGGAGAATTTCAAGCTTACTATACTCAATGACTGTACATCATAACCTTTGCCCACTACAGAATATCTTCTAATCTTAATTAGTCTAATTTCAAGTTTAAAAATAGCTTATTAGTTCCTTGTTACTCACACCAGTGTAACAACAAATTCTGATTCTTCCTATCTAGAAAATTGGACACTCTTTTCTTTAGAGTTGTGCATTCAACCAGCTCATATGGAAGAAAGAAGGAATAGCTTCAAAAATTCACCAATTCCAAGGCATCATTCTGTCTTTTCTATTTTACTTACATGCAACGATCTACCCTATAACACAGTCATAATCCTAATGAGGTGAGCAGCACACTGTGCAGCTGCTCTGCAAAAAAACACAGGGAAGTGTCTTGCAGCTCTGCCTACATGGTTATCTTGGATGGGCTTCCCTCTGCCTATGTTCTGTGCTGATCAAGACACATGTGAGGACAGTAAAGGTAGTGCCATGCCAGGGCTAAGCAGGCTGCTCAGTGGCACGGTTATTTGACCAAGCCAGTCCCTGGACTCAGGGCGCTCTCAGCTGGCTCAGAACAATTGCAGTGAAGTTGACTCGACTTTCAGCACTGGCACAGAAAGACTCTGTCTAATCATGGCCTGACATTTAGGCATATTCTGAACATCCATCAGGGTGCAAAAGCCTTAGGGGAGAGCCTGTTGTTGTATTAAGAGTACAGAAATAGGGCAGAAAAACCCTCTTGCTTTCCAGCTAATCCTGGAAGATTGAGGGTGTTTGGGTGTAGCTAAACTTAATTTGTTATTATAACCAAGATCTACAAAATACAAGTGTACTGTGCTCTTTACAAGTGCTCAGGAGTATACTCCCACATAGTCAGAGATGCAAATTTTAACAAAGAGGCATCACTGCTCTGGGGAAGACAGAACAGCAAGACCATCAATTTGTCAGAAAGGTGATCATATTTTTGACCTCTGGCATGGAGGATTTCAAACGCCAATTCACACTTCTGGCAGAAGAGATTACAAATGCTGTGGGTCTCACCCAAGGGTGTGTCTGTGACAAGTTAGTATCAGTCTGTCTTCCATTGCAGTGATAAGGGTCATCAGGCCTATATCTCTATGGCATATTTCATGGCAGTATGCCTCATTCCTACAGCTGCCCAGAAAAATCAGGGAGGAAAGGAATAAAAAATTAAATTAATCTTGAGACAATTGCAGAGAGCACAGAAATCTAACATTATCCAGTATTTTCTTTTTCAAGAGTAGGGATTTATGTGTGATTGAGGAACTCAGATAGCCAGCCTGTATTTTCTGCTAAATCTGTCAGGATACAATTCATCTATTCAAATAGGGACTCCTACACTATAGAAATCTACATCTGAGCTAGACATCTAGATACCCTTTATAGTAAATGAAAAGAACCAGGAGACTTAAGGAAGCGATTCATCTCATTCTAAACTAGATAGCTAAATATATCTCAAATGAGTCATACCTTAGAAGTGCTTATTTCTCTCCATTAAACATAAAAGAATGACAGAGCTCCTGCTTAGATGTAGACTACAGTTCTGCATCCATCTAAAAACATGAAAGACAAAGATCCCATCAGTGTCTATGTTTCATTATATGAGGGTAACTGTATTTCTTAATTTTTAGGAGAATTTTAAGGCATTAGAAGCTGTCAATGGTTGAAAGACTGACTTCTCAGGGGTCAGCTAGCTATAACAGACTCTTACTTCTATAATGGAATTAACAGGATATCGCGTTCAGCTCCATGACACTGAGACCGGTGCAGCCAAGGGTTGCATGGTAAAATAAAAATAGGGATGGGTACAACTGGGTTGCCCAAAAATAAAGAACTTTAATAATTCATAAAATAACAAAAGAACATAAACCATGCATGATATGGGGACAACCTCAGAAGACAAAACAATGGGGCAAACACAGATTATATAAGGTAGGGTTGAGGGTATAGGGTCCTATGAAAAATGAGAACTGGAAACATAATTATATATGAAAAACATAGTCAACCAATCAGAAACAAGAACTAGAAACATTACTTAATATGGAATGACATTAACATAATAACTCTCATGATCCTGTTCTTCTTGCCATAACCTAACTAGATGTTTCCCAAGGCCTTAAATTAATATTTAAGTCAAATTGGCCAACTCTTATAATAGGAGAATTCTTACTTCTAAGGACAAATATTTTGAGATTACATATATGTGAGATATTTTGTTCTTAATACCTGGCTTCATCTACACATTTGACAAGCATCAGTCAGTATTATCTGTATTATGCAGCTGTCTTGTAAAAACATAAAGTAAGAGCAAGTACTGATTTTCTGCCTTCATCCTTAATTGCCCAAATAAATTGTTCATTTCTCCAAAACATTCACTAACTTGTCCCGATGAAGGACTTAAAAATTTTATTTGGATCTCTTGGTCCTCTGTCTCTCCTGTTATATTTCCACTCCCAGTTCAGGATCTACTGACTCCTTGCTCCCACTATTGAAAGAGCTGTTGCATTCAACCACTTCTGTCTGAAACTTGAACGAATTACCTCTACCAACTTCTTTCAAGGTTTTGTACTAGTGACAAATTAAAATTAAGCTAGAGTTAAACTGGATTTTCCTCTCCCCTGCTGACTTAGCAACAGTATTCTAAGTGTTAATTTATCTCATGGTGCCAGGTTAATTTAAGTTACAGCATTGATACCTCACTGCTGATCTTTACTGTTTCGATCTAAGAGAAAACAACTTATTTAACAGTTAAATCATTGTTACAAACAGAACAGTAATTACTGTACCAGAAGCTCCAGTTAAGAATTAGGCATGCCTCAGACAATCACTGATGGCAGATCTCTAGCAAACTAATCCTAACCTCTGCTGAAGAAAGGCATCCACCAAGTTTTACCTGTGAAATATAAGTTGCCAGTTTCTGACTTCATCTAAGGAGAAACAATGGCTATTGCTTAAACCAAAGAGATCTGTATCAGGAAGCCATTACATTACATTATAGCTTGCTAATGTCCTGCAGATGGTACACCCTGCATGTAAAAGCATCAAGAACTTCATCAGGGCCTAAGACAGGCACGTGAGGACAATAAAGCTAAATATCTCTTTGCACTTACCCTTGGTGGTACATCCTCTTACAGGTACATATAAATTATGAGAAATTCAAAATACTCTTCAATACAGTTTTTGTTTATGGGTTACTACTGTTTTATGGAAATTGAAATAACTGCATTTGTTGTTTGCAACTAGTTTCATATACATATCTCAACCTAAGTGCTGGGAGGCTAATATATTTATTTATAGTAATCTAAGTGCTATGACCAATATGCTTACAAATATCCTATACGGTGAATAATGGTAGGGAAATGTTGATGCTTAAGAAGTTCATAACAAATAGCTTGAGCAAAATAAGAATGGTTTAACCAGCTGCCTAAAAAAAAAAAAAAAAAGGCCTGTGAGTTTTCAGCTGAAAATAATGCTTATGTTCACTAGATTTGCAAACTGCTCTCTTCAAGTAACATGGCAACCAGTAACACAGTGTCTATATTTAACCATAGCAGTAACCACAGGTTTCATTAGACAATCACAAACACATTTTTGCATTCGGACAAGATCTTTCCATCTTTCCTTCCCCTTTATCACCACCAAGGTGCAGGCAGAGCAGAGCAATACCAGAGCCCTTCTTTGAGGGCTGGCCCCACTTTCCAGCATTTACAGGAGAGAAAGGCAGTGCTGTGCCCACTCAAGGCTCTCGTGCCTCACCAAGGCAGCAGCTGAGGTGACATTGGGCAGCTGCCAGGAGTGGACATGACCTGGAGTTGCTCCAAAAAATCCCACCAGAAGGCTCTCCAAACAGGTGATTTTTGTAAGAGGCTTCCTTGTCCTGTTTCAAAATTCACTTTCTCCAGGCAATTGCTATAAACCTGTAAGTAACTATGTGTGAAGAAATTAAATAATATAACCTAAAACCCCATAAGAAAACAACACTTTTTGCTGTGGACCCTCAGGGCTACTGAGGTTCTTGTCCCGGGATACAGCCAGCTCACAAGTATGGCACTTCTCACATGCCAGCAGAGGCTGATGGGGGGTGCTCTCCTTCCCAGTGACGAGCTGCAGTTATTCCTGTCATAGAAGAGGAAATAATATGCCGTTGGCTGTGGACTTTGTCATGCAGGTTATCACTAGACAGAATGTTTCCATCTGTTTCAGCCAGGAGGAAAAACTAGTTAGGAGGTCAAATATGCCTGCTGGTTCTGCATTTACCCAGGAGAATTTCCTCGACTACTTCTCAGTGTACGTGAGGATTTAGATAACTTACCCTGTCTGTAGCATCAGATACCATTTCATCCTGCTCTCAAACATATAAGGCTTGACTTCTAACAGCAGTCAAACACTTGTACACTTCAAACTTTCAAGCTTTTTTCCCCATTATGTTTCTATTTGTTGTGTTTTCATCTGAGCTATTCTTTGCCTTACCAGACTGTGCATAGATGAAAGTTTCTCATTCTGGGCATTCAGATCCCTAGGATCTCATGCATTTGATTTTTTGTCTGGGTGGAAAAAAATTTAACCTTCTCTCACTACTATCTCCAATGAAGACTTTACAATTAAATGTAATAGTTCCAACAAAGTTTAATCCAGCAGAGCACAGTGGGATTACTGCTTTGGAATATTCCTGTGAGAAAGAGGATATTATTTGAATAGTTCCTCATTACTCTATCTATGGGGAACTGTTCAATATTTCAGACTGCTATCCACCTTTATTTGGACACATTGTCTCATTGTTGTCTATGTATTATTACAGGAAAGCAGATACTTCAGGGATTTGCCAGTCATCTAATTGTTGAGTGTCCGATTTCTTCAGAGTTAACAGTGGTTAAATGCCAGCAGTATCCACCCACTTCTCTTCTAACCTTCAAAACATTAACCAGGTCTTCTTTGTAGGTATTTTTATAATAAGAAACTGAGTGTGGAATTTTGCAGCCCAACTTAGGAAATGGATGACATTTCTCTCTTTGGTGGTGGTAGCGCTTTTCTTCTTTGCATTATCCTTGTTTTAAAATCCTCTCCAAATTACCAGATTGTCATTTGGTTTGCCATAGTTTTATATCAGTGCCACATAGAACACTTCCAATTCCAAACATAAATTTCAAGGGTGCAGAAAAATTACCAGGGATCTCAACTTTTTACCTTCATCCAGATCCAACAAAAATTTAGGGTTTGATCACCTTTGAGTGGCATTGCCTGACCCAGCACCCAGAGTAGAAATCTAAAATCATGAGCTGAGTGCTGAGGAACCTTACCCAATGCCTGTAAAAATATATTTCTATGTTCTCTGAGACAATCCTGTATCAAAAATGCCACAGCTGAAGAATATAAAGAGTAGAGTCAAAGTTAACTGTCCCTGCTGGTTCAAACACACACATAAACGAAGTTAAATTCTTCCAACAGTCTTTATATATAAATCACAGGTAAATCACACAAATCAGGTATTATGGTCTGCATCACTTCAATACTAGGACAAATAACATATAATTTGTCGTTCTTCAGTCAATGTAAGCCCTGAATAATCAAAGTACTGTTTTGTATCTGCTCAAAAGAGGTGGCCTGTGTTGTCCTATCTAATCCAGAACACATCTGTATTGTGAAGTGAATGTGAAATCACTGATTAGACATTGGTATCAGTGCAGTCTGGGGAGACTCCTGGATCTCATATGACACATTAGGTACTCAGAATTATCTGAAAATCTCACTCCTTTTTGTTGGAGAAAACAGCTTGAATTTGTCCTACTGGAAGCAACAAATTAGGCAAGGAAAGAATCTTGATGGTTTCTCTGGGTCTACTGTACAGTCAGTGGAGTAAGACAGGCAGAGGGCACATCACATCTCAGGAGGACTGAATCACTGTTTGGAGACACGCTTCCACCTTGCTAAATTGTAGAGAAATTGCGAGGTGTACATATAACTTTGGCCCCCTTTTTATAAGTGTTTACAGTTAAATGCAATGATTTCAAGCCCTGAAGTGTGCCCCTTTTGAATTCCTACATGCTTCTATGTAGCTCCCTACCCTGAAATATAATTACTTATAATTGACGAGTCTTCTTGTATTATTTTTTAAGAAATACCAACTATTTTCTTCCCATAATTATTTAGCCATTATACACAGGCAAATAGATAACTGGGAAACTAAAAACATGCCAAAAATTCACTTGCAGGCAGGATTTATGTTAATGATGTTGTAACAACATGTTGCAGCTTACATAAATTTTTTTCTAGTACTTATATATGTACAGCAGCTCTACAAGCCACAATGATATAACTTCCTTTGAAGACACAGAATTTGACAAAACCTTATGCAGTTAACTCACCTATTAAACTGATGTTCTATTTATGGAATAATACAGCCCATTCTCTAGCAATATGTGGTCATGTAAAAAAAAAGACCCTATCACACAGACACAGGAGGAGACAGAATAAGGTTGCTATGGGAACCTTAGCTCTAAATGGTCTGGCTTTTGTTGGCTTAAAATCTCAAACATTGTGTTGCATTAATTATGTTTTGGTTGAGCTTCTTTGCACTGAGTATGAAATTTGTTTTGCATGCTGTTTCAGTCTTACATGTATGTATGAAACATTTTTAAAAACAGAATTACATGTGTTAGCTAATAAATAAGAGAAGAATGTGTTTTATTACCAGACTGAGTCATGGCATTGAGGAAAATATTCTCAAGAAATAAGGGCAAGATTTTCTTTTAAATCATCTAGCTAAATCTCAGATAACACTATCCTCCATTATTGAATATGGATCATGGATCCTAACAAACTAATATAGCAGAAGCAGCAGTGGGAGGGACCCACAACAAAAGACAAGAATGAGGTGGCAATTGTGGGACAAAAAGGATTGGAGAAGTCTCTGTTGGAAGCATGGGAGGGATTTTGGTATGGAGAGATTAGGTGGAAAGAAACTGAAAACAGAAACTGAATGAAAGGAAAGAGACAGAGGAAAGGATTTTAGGGGAGACTGAGGGATGAATAAGCAATGACAGAAGTTGAAGGATTGCATTTAGTGCAGGAGCCACAGGGAGGAAAGTGGATAAAGAGATTCTGAAAACAAGGTTGAGCCTGTCTGTTGGGCAGGAGAAAATGGTAGCTGACAGGTTGCTGTAAAATAAACTAATTAGGATAGTAATACAACTCAAAATACCCACAAATTATGAAAATATTGTTAATCAATCCTACAAATGAGACTAGATAGCATATATATTGTTCTAAGGCGTCTTAAAATTTTCTGCTATATGAAAACAAAATTTCATGCATTATACAAACTAGAACATTCTACAACACTGAATTTCTTCACAGGACATTTCAAGTATCATGTGGATGATTTCAATGACAGTTTTCCTCTTGTAAGGAAAATCATGGGTTGTGGGTCATGAATAAGATTTAGTTTTCTTTTCTTTAAATTATATTATCTATTCTTAAGAAGATTATATTTAACTTGCTAAATTTTCCCTAGAATGATTACAATCTTTATTCATCTTTATGGGTGGTACAGGATCTGGAATTTTTATGATGAAAACTGATACAGCACTTTAAAACTTTTCTATGCTGAAAACGAATACATTTAATTTCTGTACTACCAGGCAGCAAACAGGGCAGACATTAATAATAGGTCAGCTCCACTTTAATGTCCTCATATGGTAACCATAATTTAAACAGTCTGTTATAAGTTTCACATTGTTTTAGCAATCACAGACCCTAGGTCAAAGTACATATATCTTCAAACTGATGGAAACTGTTTAGTTTTTCTATCTTTATTTTGTTTGAAACTAAAGAAAACAGTGTTTGTGATCTAGGTTATTTACTTACAAATTTACAGAGTCCCATGTATTAAAATAAGCAAATTTAATCACAAGTTATGGGGTTTTCTCAAAAAGAAATAGAGATTAATGTCTTCATAATATTAAAAGGAACATTATCTTTCTTCTGAGCACTAAACAATTTGAGTAATATGCTTACATATGTTCACAATATGCTTGCAAGCTGATGTGGACCTCAGGCTCCTAGAAAAGACAAATAACTCCTCAAGCAACTCTCAAGCATTTTTAGCATAAAATGGACAATAACACCAAACACAGCATAAACCACTCCTGTGAAAGTCTGCAGGCCAGTCACATAACAGTTATGCTCGTAGTAGTTAAGCTCCCCTTAGCTTTAGATGAAACCAACAGCAGTAATAGTGATATTTTAATGTGAATGCCTGTGTTATTATAGGGGGCTCCAACAATTCGTGACAGGACTCACAGTGGTAGCAGCCATTCCTTGACCCCAACTATCTGTTAGCTTCTGGGCCTCCGACTTTTAACAGCTACATCTCCTTGAACATGACCTAATGGTACCCATTAGGAATAACACACCAATGACAACCAGATTCATCTTGTTTTTATACATGCAGCTAATGATAAGGATTACATACGCCTGGAATGAATCAAAGACAGACATTTAATGACTGACATCATCATTTATCAAAGAGCATAAAGACTTGGAGAATCTTTAAAGTTAAAACAAATGCTTTGATAGGCCACTTTACAAATTGGTACAGCTTGTTAACAAATACCACAGATCTCACAAGTCACTGAGAGTTAGAACTTCCCCTCCCACTAAGATATCCTTAAAGTATAACTTTGGGCACACATAGGTAATTCTTAATTTCTTCAACCTCTGTCTCAGGGCTCATATTGCTTAGATCAATCAAGGTTCTCTACAGACTCCATCAGGCCCACACTCTATGCCACAAATATTTCTCATCTCTTACTTCATATGGTTTATACAGGGGCTAATTGAGTTTTAATTCTGGAGAAAACTTTATCTTGTCTGAGCCTTCCAAGCACACCTTCTGGCATTTGACAGTTAATGCATGTATAACAGTATTTCATGTGGATTGGTGCTGTTAGGATATAACTTAATTAAGAACGTAAATGACATCTTCAAAAGTAGCAGTGGACATCCATATCCTTCTAACAGAGGGAAATGTCTCAGAAGGCTATTCTCAGCTTGAGGAAAAACACTGGGAAGATCAAAGCATTCTGGACTTCTACACAGATGTGAATGTCTTCTTACAGATCTCTGGGACTTGTATTCCAGTCTCCTGAGAATCACCGAAAAGCTCTGATGACAGGCTACAGCTCTGTCCATCTTCACTGGAATAGCTGGTACACAGGATCAATAGGGAGAGAAAGCAAGTGATACTGACTCCAGTAAGATATTTACCATTGTGTATGACTTCTTAAAACTAAACCAGGAAATAGGCTGGAAAAACGCACTTTTGTGCTTCGCTGACAATCTGAGAGAGGCACTTGATCCTACACAGGCTTATCATACACAGATTTATCCTAGCTGTATTTCTATTACTTTCACTGCCAGACCACAAGTACTGCAAACACCTAACAAGGGGTTAAGGACAGGATTAGAATTAAAAGAAATTACTTAAACCATCAAGATGATATGCAGCAAAGAAATGTAGAAAATCAGACACTTTAGATGGAGAAATAAAATTAAGTAATACAAATTGAGATATAGCTGCTAGGGAACAATACAGAAAAGGATGGACGATTTATACTGGATTACAGACTGACCATGATCTGTGGTTTTGTTGAAAAATATTTTAGGATATATTGAAGGAATTGCAATATGTCAGAAGACTCATTCTACTCTTTTCAGTTTTGGAGAGAGCTACACTAGTACTGCATTCCGTTTTGAATGCCCCGCCAGACAAGTTAAAGAGACCCCAGGGGGATTGAAAATAGTAAATGAAAGACTGAAGGATCTATAGAAAAGGCTGAGATACCCAGCAGTATCTACAATCTTACAGTATAGAGAGGTTACTAAAAAAGTGCACAGTGAATTCTAACTGAAGAAGAAACCTGATTCTAGAAAAGATTGTTTAGGTTAATATGGACACCCCCCACTCCTCCCATTCTAGTGTACTATCTGTGGAGACTGAAGATCAGTCTTAAACTGAGATTTTTAAGGGAATATACTGGTGACATTTTAAGTTATAACTCTAGGCAGAAGGACAAATGAAATTATCCCTTTACATCTTTCAAATCCTGCATTATGTGGATTCTATTATTTGCAGTAGCTATTGGTACATATGCTTTAACTGGCTCCACTTCCCAGATGGGACAGAGCCAGTACAGTACTTAACCAGTGCACTGACAGGAGCACATCCATCTCCATAGTCCAGATCTCTGATCTCCTGATAGTAGGTAAGAGGTTTCAGAAGTTCCGATTAGAAGGGGAATTTACAAGCAACAAACCTGGTGTCTTCACCAGCAGCATGAGCAGTAGGGGAGTAAGTCATGCAAATTGAGAACAGGGAGGATGCTGTGATATTTTTACCTCTGCTTTCATTATGACTGCTACAACCCTATGGGTCATCTTCATAGGTACAGAAACTTGACCTTTTTTGGAATGGGTCTGGTTGGGTTGGACAATAAAGTTCCTCCACTTGCATAAGCAGAGAGCATCAACCTCTGGCCCTGGGAAACACCATGCTAGGAGGGAGAACATCAAACCTTAGGGTGAGAGGAGAGAAAGAGAAGTTGCTTCATGGGAGTTAGCATATTAATCAGTTTGTTACAAATAAGGTTGTGTTCCTGGTTTTGATACATGATTGGCTGGTTACCCTTTACATGGTTATGTTTCTTATCTCTGCTACTGATTGGATCCTGCACCCTCAAACCCACCCTATATATTGTTATACCCTCTTTATTCCTGGGTCCTCGAGGATCGATCCCTGGGGTAGTCTTTGAGATTCAACCCTTGAACTGTGCAGTTTCTTCCCATTTTTTTGTTCCCAGATCATTCCTGTTGTTCTCATCCCTCTATTTTTGCCATGCACCTCTCCAGCTGGACCGGTCTTGGTGTTACATTGCTACCAGCTGGGACAGACCTTTTTCTTTGCTTTGGAATGTATTTTTGCTCGTATGTATACAGATTAATATCCACCATGTTATGAGCCATTGATGTAGTTTATTTTTAGAAACATGCTGCCACTATATATATAAAAGTTTCCCATTTGAAACATGTAACAACTTTTCCTAAAAGATTGCCTTAATTGCTTTGAAGCACAAGTATTCTTAAAGCTCTGGACACATAGGCAACTAATGAAACAAGCAAGGAAAATGGTGATCCTCCTCTAAGGATCTAAGGTGATCTAAGGATCACACCTCTAAGAGGTGTGAGCCTGCTGAAACAATATCAATTAGATATTTTCTATTTATTACACACATTTGTTTAAACAAGCCATCTCTAGTAAAAAAATTCTTAAAGCTAATGGTTATTGACAAAGGATCTCCAAAGAATCAGCTACAAAACAGTTTCTCTTTCTAATGGTGAGACCATTTTAAAGAAAGGCCACCTGCAAGTTTTGCTAGGTGACAATTAAGAACCTGTATTTCTCTCCACGTGTGATAGTCAGAATGACTTCTATATAACTTCATACAAAAGAAGTTTCAGTATCTGCTAAATGTGTTTAAACATACTTTGGAAGTTGACTTAAGGCATATTTCCCATTGATTTGAAAAGCAAGAGATTAGAGAGACAGGATCTGACCCTGTGCATAAATGCATAGTATGTTTTGTATGCTAGATGTTTTTGGATTCCTGACATGCCTTAAGTAACAGTCTGAGTCTTGTTGTGCTTTTATTATTTGTGCCTAACTTTTATTGTAGCAAAAAACTCTATTATTTTATTTTCCTCATTACATAGTCTTTGATTTTAGCATTTTGTGATGTAGATAATTTTTTTTTGTTAGTAGGTGAAAGACTATTGTGGTTATGCCATACTATTTATGATGAAAATGAAACATTTTCTATTTTTCCTTCTTTAAACCTGTTAGAACTTCTGCTCTTATCAGTAAAATAACGAAAGAGTTACACTGAAAGACAAAGAAAAAATTTATGCTGTTGCCTAATCTTAAAGGTGAAATGCAATCAATAAACGTATTTCATCAATCTGTAGGCAAAATCATATTTCCTTAGACCTTCACCATAAAAATAATAGAAAGAAATAAAAGTTTATTTCAGATTAACAACACTGTTGCTACAGGAAACTTTGAGAAAAATATGATAAAGCAAGTTAGACATTTTGAATATACACTGGAAAGAATATCCTATATATCTTTAATGTATTTTTCTTGAGCCTTTTAGATGCTCCCCTTTTAACTTAGAAAACTATCAACATTTTAGTCTTCCGTTACTTAAAGATGAATCATTGCCTCAAAGATTTAATGTACATTTACCCTATGTACATCACTAGGAAATAATTAAAATATGCAAGACTATCCCCTATTTTTCCAATAGAATATTTTATATTTGATTTATAACTGGATATTTCTTCTATAGCATAATTTCATGCATATATTTGAAAGCATTCTCTTTTATAATGTTATATTTTTCCTCATAGATCATAATTATTTTTCTGTTTAAGAGATGTAAATGATGTAATGGTTCTGGACTGTTCAACAAATTCTCTAAGTTTTTTTTTCTCTGTAAAAAATGATCTCCCAAATGTATCCCAACAATGCAAAAAGAAATTTTTATTTCCAAAAGTAATACCTAATGCTGTGTTGTAGATAACAATGTTGACATCCCTCAATCACTCTTATACCTATAAAACAGATGTTTAATCAGTTGTTACTTTTTTTAGCCCATCACAGTTGTTTTATCTCACTATCCAGTAAGAGAACTTGTGATTAAAGCAAAAATGTTTCTCTTTGAATAATTCTAATGCAGTAATGACCAAATACAAAAGATATTTAAATGAATAATGGCCATTTTACATTTTAAAATACCTATAACAGTAGCAAAAAACCTAAAAGGTATTTGTTTATTATGGTTACTTTCCAACAGCACAACGTTGAGTTTTGAGGTAAGTTGATCAAATTCAAAAAACAGGTCTCCTTCAAGGAAGGAATTAAGAAAATAGTTTAGACAAAACCCCAATGATCTTAAGCAGTTCTTAGTTATTTCCTACCTACTTGACAATCTATCTTTGATATCACAGTTAAACAAAAAGCTTTTCCATATCCTGATGTATCACTCGAAGTCCTAGCACAGAGATGAATAGTATTCTTCCCTTTGGGAACATTCCTGAAGAGCTACCTACAGTATGCCAGCTGTCCTGGAATAATATAAAAGAACCCCTAAAATTAAAGCAATAACTTTAATAATAAGAAAAAGATGTTCCATTTCAATAAATAAATCTGATTTTGCTTTGAAAACTGCAAAGGAAAAAAACTAGGCAGCAGGTTATGAGGACAGCAACAAAAGAGTTACTTTTTTAAAACTGAGAATACAGACGGTGTTTCATTAATATGCTAAAGAAACATAAGAACGGCAATGGGAAACAGTGAAAATTAACTTCACCCCAGAACACTTACTTCCTGAAAGATGGGAGTGTTAAATAAAAGTTATTTATAGTCTACAGAGCAGGTTCATGGGTTGTAAATAACAAAACAATATTCAGGGTGCCTATAAATTCCCTTAAATGTCTATATGCAATTATATACCAGTACAGAAAACTAAGTAATGTACGTTACCACAACAGAAGCTGCAAAACTGCAATCCCAATTCCATTTTATTCCTTAAGTAAGGAACTAGTGTTTCTAGGGAATAGCTACCCCCATTTTCTTGGCTAACCTTACAAAAACAGAAGAAACAAGAAGTAACTGGAAAGAATCAGAAACACAAAGAAAAAAATACTTCTCTGTTTCTGTAATTTTCAGCACTGAATCATCTAAGACAGATTCATTAATAATAACTTTTTGATTGTGGGAAGAAAAGGAAAAAATAGATTTCTAAGGTGAGACAAAAATTCTTTATCACAGCCTAATGTAGGAATCAGCTTTCCACCCTACACAGAGCTGTGCCAACAGAGCTGCACACAGACAAGTGTTTATCTGTTCTGGATATTACACTGTCCTGTAATTCTCAACTACCCACAATGGGACTGGTCAACTTCTAGGGGCTACTAAAGGCCAGGAAGCAATGACCTGCTGCATGACATCCATGGGCTCTTATTCTGTGAACACAACTAAAGTTTTCCTTCAGAGAAAAAGAAAACTCAGTAAATTCTGTAAGATGTCCCTCAGCAGGAAGGAGGATACTAATTTTCTCTTTCTCATTTTTCATTCTGTTACTTCTTATACATGAAGAAAATCCTCTGGTTCCAAGCAAAGTTAAGAGGATCTGAAAAGATTTTGTAAGACTTGAGTGCTCTCAGTATTCCCTCACAAATACTTCTCAAATGAAAAAACAAACCACTCTAAGGCTGAGAATAGACTACTAATAAAAGTTTAATTAGTAAGAGTTTTGACTACATTCTACCTCTTGCATCCTTAAAGAACTTCAAAATAAAGGAAAAAACAGTGCAATGAGATGTAATTTTGGGCAGCTCTTCCCCAGTAAAAAGTATATGTTAAATTATCAATCAAAAAGTCTAAACCCAACCATACCTCTAGATTAACACTGGTAGTTTATTCCCTTAAACTTTCTATTTTAAAAGGGTATTTTAATCAATACTGTACCTCAGTTCACTAAAACTCCACAGCTGTATTTGATACCTTGATAAGTCCACTACTGTGCATCAACCATTTATTCAAATAATTCATAATTTTAAATTATAATCCTCAGTTTTCAAAAAGTTGTGTAGAATTCTGTAGAACTGGATCCGTCTAGTCTCAACAGTCAATAAGAATTTGTTTTTGTGGATTAATGCTGTAATCTCAGCATAATTATTATTTACAGCATAATGCTGTAAACCCTCTAACTGGACAATGCTCCTCTGAGATACAATAGGGTATTTTTGAAAATCAGATTCTACATTTTCTTTTCTTTTTTTTTTTTTTAACTATTAGGTTTCTATTGAACGTATGATTTTCTGGTTTCCCTGTAATTAGCTGGGACCAATTTCTCCTAATTGTTTCCTGTTAATCTTGTTACTCATGAAACAAGGGTATTTTGTGATCTCTCTTTCAGGAAGCCTTTTTCCTAAGGAGATTTTGAATATTGAGATTTGTAGGTTTGCCAGCACTGTTCCAGCTTTTGGGATTCTTTCTAAGTACTTGCTAGCTCTGGTGGTGTGATGAAGTACTTGGGGAGCAGTCTGACATCTCCTGTCGTCTTCCAGACTCCTTTTCACCTCTCGATTGCATAAAAAGGGAGCACTCTCAAAAGTATTTTAAAAACGTTAGGTGCAGTCAGGAACAAAAATAACAAATTAAGAAAACTTAAAGGAAAACAACTGTTTTTCTCTTTCTAGCCTTTAATCTTCATATACACTACGTGCTTTCATTTACCTAATTTAGGACTTTAGTCTACAAACTCTTCAGTTCGAGCATTTTTGGAAGCTCACTTTTCAGGGATTAGAAATGATAGGAACCAGGTACCTCAGAAATTAGAATTCCCCAAATCCGCAGTAAACTGGGGTGAAGGGGGAGTAGATAAAATCCCAGATTAAATAACCTGTCGAAGAAAGGAGGATCTGGTTTTCCCTAGGCTGTCATAAACTATCTTCTAGTTTTTAAAGGATGCATGTTTTGTGTATTTCGGCTTCACGAGAAAGCTTTTTAAAACGTAAAATCATACATGCTAAAAGTCAAATGTACCTGAGGCCATGACTTGCAGTTTCACTCTAGTTGGCGTGGCAACGCTGTACATTTTGCAAAACCCAACTTTTGGATTCGAATATGATCAGGCCACAGAAGATTTTAAGATTAATAGGAATCTTTGAATCTAGCGAAGACCTTTTCCCCGAACTTGAGCGAGGCGAGAGGCCGGCGGGCCCCAGCTCTCCGCCATGGACTCCCGCATTCCTCTAACTTCATTCATTTTATCCGAGCCACCTCCTCGTCTCCCAGAAGCTGCTGCCTCCAGGCTGATCGAGGAGGGAGCGGGAGAGCCCGAGGTACTGCGGGGCGCAGCGCTACTGCGGCCATTTTATCGTCCCGGGGCCGAGAAAGCCGCGGCCCCCGCGGCGGGAGCGCCGCAGGTCGGCCAGGACAGCGCCGTTCACGGAGCAGAGGGGCGGCGGCGGCGGCGGCGGCGCGCTCCGCTCCGCTGTGGGCCCTCGTCCTCCCGCGCTCCCGGGGCGCGTGCGGCGGAGTCCCGGCCGGGCCCTCCTGCCCAACGGGCGCCAACGGGCCCGGCTGCAGCCGCTCGGGGCTGCCGGCGGCGGGCGCGCTGAGGGAGGAGCGGGCGCGCTGTCGCCGCTTCCTCCTGCGCGGGGGCCGGAAGGCAGCGCGGCCCGGCAGCGGGAAAGGGCCGGGCCTCGGCGGTGTTGCCGCCGTTGCGGGTCAGCCACCCAGCCTTCCGCAGTGGGGGTGGGCAGGCCGGGGGAAGGGCCGGGCCCCGCCGCCGCGCTGGGCGATGGAGTGAGGGAGCGCTGCGCGGCAGCGGGAAGATGGCCGGTGGCGGCGGCGGCGGTGGCTGCAGAGACAGCTTGTTTCTGGAAGGTGCGTGCAGGGCTGCGAGGAGGGAATTGTGGCCCGCGAGCTGCGTTTCCCCTCTGGCGAGCAGTAAAGGGGCACGGCACAAACTAGGCAATGGGGGAGGCGGGCGTGTGAGTTCATATGGGGTGGGGGTTATGTGTCCCTTTTGGGTGCGACGACAATGAGAGGTGGCTTCGTGGTGGGGGAAGGGTGGCTGCCGCGGTTAGGTATGGTGAAAAGAGACCTGCTTTTGAGGGAGCGCTTAGGGAGGGAGATTTGGTTCATTTTTCTTCTTTCCTTCTTTCTTTCTTTTACTGTTCTGAGACGTTGGGAGTGCGGTGTTTCTTTCCTTTGTCGGGGCAGCGCCGAGAGCAGCCCGGGCTTGGTGCAGCGGCAGGACTCAGTCGTGGCTCGGCGGGCGGTGGGCTGGGGGCGCCGGGCAGGGTTAGCGCTGGGTGAGAGGGGAGGCCAGGGCTGCATTGCTCTGTCCTCAGTCCGCTCCCAGGCCCCGGCCTAGCCTGTATTCTTTGGCCTCACCATGAAATGAGTCTTCGCCCGCTCCTAAAAGGCTCCTGTAAAGGTTTGGGTCTGAGTTTAATTTTAGGAGGGGGGTAATGCTTATGATTGTGATACGAAGGGGATGATTAACCTTATTACCACTTTTGAAAGAAACCTTTTGCGTTTTTAAAGCCCTGACTTTTTTTTTATTTTTCTTTCTTTCCCTTTTTTCTTTTTTTTAATTGTTATACGGTTTCAGTGTCTTGAGGTGGTTTTTTTTTGTCACTATAAAGCTTTTAATAATAATGCAAAAAGCCTCCTGAAATTGGAATATTTTTAACTGTTGAGTCTTTATAGTTTCATTGATACATCAAAAAATCTACTACTGTAGTCTTGCAAAATTGCTAGGAACACATGTCCTGATGGCACAGACCAGTAGTCTGGTAAATTCTGCCAAATTACCATGATGATACTCCTCATAAGCAGAGTTTTTCAAGTCAGGAATAAGTTTAGCATTGGAGATTTGCAGTACCTGTATTACACAGAACATAATCTCTTGCAGATTTTCTCTTGCTGCAAGATGTTGGATATTGGCTTTTCATTACAAGATGTTCTGGAATAGATGTTCTGTACGAAAAAAATACTGCTTGTTGTTTTGAATAATTAATCTGGAATTATGATGTTCAGAAACTCTGGTTAATAACAGCTGTCATGTTACCTCCCTTATACTTTTAAAGGATTTGGTGGTGAAATGCAGGCACTCCATTTTTTTCCTGAAGTCTCCACAGACTATAGTGAGGTTTGTGCAGACAGTGAATAAGTGCCAAGGTGATGACTAGTCACTGTCTTCTATGTGCACCTTGAGTACATGCTGGCTGGACAGGTGGCTAAGAGAAGAGGGATTTCATATGCAATATCCACACTTTTTTTGCTTATGAATTCTTTTCCCAACAACAGGAGCAGCTCAACACTGGGTAGCATCTCCATTTGAAGCTTTGGTGTTCCTTAAGGGGTGAACTGAGTTATCAGTTGGTTTTGTGTTTCCCCATTGTTTGGGGACATGTTCATTTTAGAACTGATTATGATTATAGAAACCCTAAGAGTGCAGCCACATGTGAAGAAAATCTAGTGTAGATGGTGACAAAAAATTTATGGGGATGGCCCATGTCCAAATGGGACAGTCATACTTGGGCAGATTTAGTGAGAGCTGGTAAAATTGGTACTGATTTGAAGCAAAGGGAAAGGGCTTTTGGATCTTATTTGATAGGTACTTATTAGAGATACTTATGGAAAAAGTACAGGCATAGAATATCTATAAATATATATATATACATGAGTTTTTTTGCAATCTGCAGTCTGGAAAGGTAGTGTATTAGATCAACCTAATGATGTTAGAAGCACCATTGTCTAAAGGCTAGACAAGCATAAGAGTGCCAGATTTGTGAAACAGGTATAATGGGGACAAAAAAAGGGATGAAAGTGTACAGAGTAGAAAATATTGCAGCTTCTATTGCTGGATGACGGTTATTAATACATGAGCCTAGAGCTGTATCTATAACATGTCTGAGTATATTTCACAGAGTCCTTTGAAGGCTATGTAAGCAACAACCAAAAATTGTTTACTTAATGTTTTTGGAAGTGTTTTCCCAAAGACTGGCACAGGGGAGGGGCAGGACTCCTCTGTCCATCCCTGCCTTAAATGTGCACAATAGGAGAAGTCTGGGTGAAATGGACGTTAGCTCTATCACCAGTTAAACTCAGTCTGATGGACACTGTGCTGCTTAAATATGTAAGTTAATTTTGTGTCTGTGTGTATACATACATTTACACAGGCATTTCTGGTGCTGTCCTGCTTATGTTGGCTATCAGTCAGACTAAAGATAAATACACAGTTAAGTGAAATAAATTACTTTCCAGTATGACAGTTGTTCATAATTTTGATTTTGATTCCACACATCTGGTAAGATACTGCTTTCCTTTCATTTAGTGTAACAGATGTTACTGTGAAGAAATATGTCTGTCATTCTATGGTAAAAGGGCTTCCTCTTAATATTTTTATTATTTTATTGTCCAGTAAAAACAAAATGGTCTTTCTGGAAGGGTGTTCCTTGAATGATTGATTTGTTGCCTTCCTGGTAATGCCATTCTTGAGTGTAGTGATTTGTACCTGTTTTTTGTCCAGTCCTGTGTATCTAATGTGCATAGTTTTTTATGCTGTATTGTATAGACTGTTTAATGGAAATGTGAACAAGATCCCTAGGAATTATAATGGACTCTTTTTAAAGCTGCATTTGGTATCATTCTGAAGCAGAGATAATAGTTGATCACTATGATATGTGGATATACAGGGCCTGCATGATTACTTCAGTTGAAGTGGCAGGACTGTTAGAAGTGTGGAAAGTACTCTATTTTTATTATTTCATCTAGATGCAAGTTAAATTAGTAAAACTGTTCAGAATTTGCTTTTTTACAGTGATGGTTCAAAGTTATGGTTTGAATATGCAGAAATTTGCACTAACAAAGTATTTCTCTTACATGGGAATTCTTTCCTGATGTGGAGGAGGAGTTCAGTGATTAGAAATTTGTGTCTGCAGCAGTTCCTGTGTTTTTTAATTGATAGTCACATTTAAAATATAAAGAATGGTAGGCAAATTCAATAGGATGTAAGGTAGGAGGCATGTTAAACATGTGGGAATGGAGAGTACTGTTGATCATTACCTTGGAGAAAAATTGTGGGAACTCTTGTTTTTTGCTTCCTTCACTAATACTGAATTGGAAGGAAATTGTAGTTTCTGTTTTCCAACGTGAAATTTAAAGTTTCCCTATGTTTATGCAGTAGATAATAGGTAAACTTAAAAATATTTTCCTGAAGAAGGGAGAAATGTATTATTATTTCCTATTTTCTTATTTCAGTCTCCTGGTGATTACATTAGTGATGCCAAGGGCTAGTATTGGATTTTCTTTTCGAGGATCTCCTTTCTAAGAAATGCTGCTAGTCCCTAGTTTCAGAGCTGTTGAGGTATTTCAGTGTAGTTGTGGCAGGAATTTGCTCAATTTTCATTCCTGTTTCTTGGCTATAGGTTTCCTAATAACAGTAAAGAAAACTATGTGGTCTACCTGTTAGCAGCAGTAGTATAAACTTCACAGTTGTCTGCCAGAGGACTCCAGAAGACTGCTTTGTTCTTCTTTCAGTTCACATGTAAAAAATTATCTTCACCAAAGCAAGAGTTGTAGACCTACATATTTTCTTAAAGATAGCTGAGATTCTGGGGTGGTACAGAATTACGCAACTTTTGTGGATCAGTGTAGAGTTACAGACCTACCTTTTGAAACGGTGGTAGGAGGTCAGCCCCTCCTCTCTTTTTTTGTTTCTGTTTTTAATCATAATGAGAAATCTCTGACCGGAATAGTACAAATTAGGAGGAGAGAGTGGAGTTTCTGTTCAGGTAGAACACTTGAAAAATTTCTACCTGCCAGACTTTTCTACCTGCAAGACTCTTCTCTTTATTTTTCTCTTTACAGTGAAATTTAATTATTAATTGTCATAATCATCTCTAATCAGTCACTGGTGCTTTGTTTGTGATCAAATGGAGATTGTGGTTACCTTGAAAATGTGGGGAAGAGTTGTTTCAGGTATCTTCTTTGTCTATCGGAACTCCTGCTTTATTCTGTTGAATTTTTCTCTGGTTTGCATCTGTCCCATCAATGTCCAGACAGGTTCTCTTTCTTCTGTTTTTCTTGAGAGTGGTTTTTTATTTTATGAGAAAGTGTGAAGTTTGTGACTTCCATGGCTTGTTTATATATCCTGGCCCTTTGACATATTCAGAATTTTCTTCCACCATTGCACATGTATCTTCTTAGACTTGAAGAATGTTCAGCTGTCCTGTCCAGTGGTTTTAAGAATAGGAGACCTTCTGACTTGAGTAACAGGTTATTTTCCATGCATGAAACTCACTTGTTGAGAACTATTTCTTAACAAAGTCAAATTGAAAGCATTCCTTACTGTCTTATTTTTTTATACATGCCAGACAAACTTGGGTGATAGGCAGCATTAAATATTAAGAAAGACAGGGTGCTTCTTAAAGTATGTGGGAAGATACTAAAAATAAACCTGATTTATCTTTTACTGCTCTCTAATATACGTTGCAATATGCTTGGGAGCACATTCTAAGGTAAAAGCCTGTGCTCCAGTCCTCTTCTACATCATCACCTTCTTAATTTTGAGACAGGATTCTAGGAGCCCAGGCTTGTCCCTAACTTTCTGAAGTGTAAAGTGTTTGCAATTTCCTGGTTTTCATTATGTAGGCATTTATTATTTGGTAGTTTTTCCTAAGTAACTGCTACTCTATTAAGTTTTCTCAAAGTGGGACGTAGAAGCTTCTGGTGTAAAAGTAATTGTCTCGTTTGGGATGCCTCATGCACTATTTTCTGGCTCTTGGATTTGGTAATAAAGTGCTATTCTTTCCTCAGAAAAAGTACATAATTTCTAGTGGGTTTTAGTGGCAAAAAAAAATAGTTAAATGATAAATGAGTTCCTAAAAGAGATCTTTACGCTCTTCTTTATGTAAGTATAAATAAAAAGTAATAGTAATAACAAAAGTAGTAACATTAATATGTGGTTGGATAGCAAACATCAAACCAGCAGTTAGCAGATGTCATGCTTGCACAGATATGAGCCTGTTTAGAGATTTCACTCTTTTTCTTCCTGTCTTATATACAAGGATAAAACAAAATAGATTATTTATTTTAATGGTTTCAACAGCAATCATTTGGCTTTTATTACTATTGTTTCTGGAAGACTGTACATGGGTTTTGGTGCAGTATCACCTAGGCAATAGGTTGTAATTGAGGAGCATCAACATGTGTTGTATTGTAGCAGATCCTATAATATGAGACTAACCACCAAACTTGCCACTTTTAAATATTGCTTTGTAAGAATATAAAGGTTTTTTGAGTTACCTCATGATTTTGCCTCTTTCTTTCCCAGTAATAGGATCACTGTAGCAGCCCGGGCCCAGATTAGACAACCGGGTGCTACCTTGGGATGTAAGGGTGAAGGTTCTTTGGGCTGTGAGATAAAATGAGGAGCAGGCATGATCTGGTGACCTGAAACAAAAGCACTTTAATAAGGAGAGAATAACAAACCACCACAACGATGACCGAGAATGTGAACAAGGTGTGGAGTGCACTAGAAGGGTGAGGGCCAGGGGGTTACAGTAATTTATATAAACTAAGGTAGGGGTGGAGTCAGAGGGAAGGGTAACAACCAGGAGTGAAGATTAGGAATATGCAAATAACTGTGACAGATGTAAATCAGTAATAAGAGGGGAAACAACTTTCTAGTAACATTAACATAATAACTCCCAGGGACAATGCAGGTAATACTTTACTCTTAATAACTAAGGGAGTTCCTCTATGGCTTAAAGGCTGAAGCCTTCATCGACCCCAACAGATCACCTGTTTCCCATCCCTCTGCCATAGGCAGGGACACCTTCCTCTATACCAGATGGCTCAAGACGCCATCTAAACCTGGCCTTGAGCACTTCCAGAGTTGGTGCATTCACAATCCCCTTGGGCAACCTCTGCAAGTGCCTTACCGCCCTCAGTATCCTTGGCTAATGCTTTGTTGTAAGTAACAAACATGGTGGTGTTACTTTTTCCAAAACTTAAACCCTTTTATCTACAGAGGTGTAAAGGACTTACAGGTGAAAATACAGAAGTTTCGTGAAACTGGCTCACTCCATTAAGCAGAGAAGTCAAAATTGGTGTCCCTGAAGTGAAGATTTCAGTGTTGCCTGAGCATGGCTCAACTTGCTGCTCACTGGTGTTAGTTCCTTCAGTGACTGAGCAGTTAGGGCAGCAAGAGGACTAGGGACACAGGACAGTGTTTGCCTTCATCTGTGTGTGTTGCAAAGAGAGGAATGGAAGTGTGTGCAGGATAGCATAAGATTCTGTGAGAGAGTGAGAAACCAAATAAAAATGGAGCTGCTTTGGTGGAGGATACTGTAGAGATACCAAGAACAAATCTGGGTTTGGGGAAAAAGGACAAATGTAATTTTCCTCTTGTCTGTTCTAAAAGGCACTTGCTTTGGGGGGTGAGGTAAGCACATTTGTTAAGTTCCTTGCTTTTAGCCTATGTTTTGGCACTTACTTGGTTTCATTTTGGAGTTTTTTTTAAGGTAGTGATATTCTTACATAGTTTAAAATCTGTCTACTGCTCTGTGCTTACTTTCTATGAAGAAAATTAAAGCATTAGTAAAATATGACTGTTACATGAATTAAATTTGTTGGCAGCTTTATCTTATACATTTAATTTCTAAAATCATGTACTCCTAACTTCCTGTTTCTGTGTTCAGCAGCATTGCATGCCTAATATTTTCAGGTTAAGCTGACCTTAAGCCGTAATTAAGTAAAAGTTGGTGCCTGAATGTCACGTTAGTGGGTGCGACTCCGTTTTGGAAGCAGAGTTGCATGTGCTGTTCACGGCCCTGGAGACTTAACCTCTTTCTTGCCAAAGAGATTGAACTTTCTCTGTTCTGTCTTGCCAGGTTGGCATTTTGCCAAACTTCTGTTGAATTTGCTCATTGAGGGGTAACTGGTAGATGGTGGACAATGACTTGGATGGGGGAGAGCATATACAGCCTCTCTCTACGTACGACAAGAACAGGACATTTCCTTCTCCATCTCGGCCTAGTGATCAGTTAAGTCAGGCTGAGGTGTAATACATAACTTAAACTTTGTAACAGATATTTTAGTGTAAGAGCAGCTTTATTCTGCCCAAGGAAACACAATTGTTGTAAATAACAGATTTTCTTCTGTGAAGAACAAGGTTACGGTGAAGACTGGAAGGAATAAATTGACCGGCTGTGGTTATTTCTTCCCAGGTTGGTCAGCAGGCCTTTAAAAAGTTTTTGTTAACAGAAAAAGGCTATAAGCACTGCATGAAGCAAGGAACCATTTCTGCATATGTGTAACAGTAATTCCTATGAAAGAAGAATTTGGATTGAAAGACTTTGGGGTATCTTTCTCTGAGTAAATCTTGAGTAATTGTAGATAAAGAGCAGTGATTATTCAAAACTCTGTGTTAAGCCCTTCTTAAGGCTTTTTGTTTGTTTGTTTTCAGACCATATGAGTTGGAACAAAGTCTCCCAGCTCCTATCTCCCTGAGATTTTGTTTATTTGTATTGTAAAACATGCCACAACAATGTTCTGGGAATGAAAAATACCAATAATATTCTGCTGGTGTGGTAAAACGTATTACTAAATGACATGATTAATAATATGTAAACTTAGAAATTTATGTCTGTAAGAAACAGCTGCAAAATATTGATTTTATGAGTATATTTTTATTCAATGTCATACAATTGTTTCATTTGTACTAAAATTCATCCTACTGATGTATTTTTATTAATGTCATAGGATATAATGTTGTATTTGTTTGACACATCCAATTTTTATGGATCACTTAGCAAAATATGAATATCCTGCTGACAGAATTTAATATGACAGACTAACAGAAAGATTATTCAAGAGCCCATTAGATGAGAATTTGAACTATGCAGTAGATGTTAGGTTTTGTATTTACGATTGCCTTTGTAATTTCTGAGGCTCACTTCTAGAAACATTTACTAGAATTTGTTGTAATTTTGTTTCTACCAAGGCTTACTGCTTAAGAGACAATATAATGATCGTTTACAGCTGGGAGTAAACTTTCAAAAGTGAACTTCAGGACTGTTCTGGCCCAGGTCATTGTGCTTGCATATACCTGGCCCCAGGACAGTAAAACTTCAATGGAGATTTAACAGTTCTGCCATAAGGCAAACATGCTATAGCTGGATCTTTACTTGATAAATACCACCAAAAACTATCTGTCATTGGTAAAGTAAAAAGTTCTTTGTCATGGAGCAAAACCTATGTTAGATGGAAAAGTCACTGCTCATTAGGTGGAAGAAAGACTCTCTGATAAGGAACTTATAGATCAAGGTAAGCAGGAGTTTTGTGTTTGGAGGAAAGTGTCTGAAACTCTGCAGGATGGTCACTTAATAAGTTTGATATATTGCTTTAGCTGTCTTTTTGAGTGCTCTTTCTTGAAAAGTAGTTTATAACTGGTTCAGTTGGCAAGCTGGCATGTGTTATTTTACTACAAATGAGTTGATCAATAACACGTCATCTTTTTTGTTGCTTTATGAGTAATTACTGAGAAAACATTTGTTTTGCATGGGATGTTGAAGTGATTTTTTAGCTTTTTAAAAATAAAGCCTGCTTAGTGGATGTTAATATACTGTGACATAGTTAGCAGTTCTCAGTGTTCCTTAAACTCATTGCTGTTAGGTCTCAAGAAGTTTGATACTTCCAATGCAATGATTTTATTGCTTTTAATGCAGTACTGTGGTTGCATTATTTCACACCTTGATGCGTTGATTGCTAATTGCAAAGGGAGTTAATGTGTATGGTGTATCTATTCTGATCAAAAGGCTGTTGCTTATATTTGTGTTGCATTTCTCTGATTGTTTTATTTTTTTTAGGAAACATAGTGTACGTGGATCTTAGCTGTATGTGGCTTTGCAGAGTCATAGCAAGACCCTGTGTGTGGGGCCGTACTGCATGGCCGCGCAAGGAGTTGTGCCTGCAGTTGGCAACACAGCTGCGTGCTGCTCAGAGGGACAGAGCTGCTGCCCCTCCCAGAGACAGTGTGCTCCAGCTGTGCTGCAGTCAACACTGGCACTTCCCTGGCTTCATGGCAGATTGGCTGACAGAGCTGAATTGACAAAAAACTAATCCTTGGGGTGGGGAGAAGTATTGGTGGAGCTAGTCTATTCCTTTTCAGACATATCAGAAATCCAACTCAGCTGACTGCTGCCTTATATGGGAATGAAAGCTTGCCAGTGTCTCTAAGAATTGGAGAAAACTCTAGGTATTTAGCCTTTACAGAAAGTCAAATGCAAATATATTTATTGCCACATAGTTTAACTAACTCTTTCATCATCCTTTCCCTACCTAATTTTTTTCTGAAATGTGCTTTTTTGATGTAACCAAATTTTTGAGGTTTTTTAATTGAGGTTGTTGAGCATTTTCTTTGTACGCTTTCTTTGCTGTCCATTTCATGTGAATTTTGAACAACTGACAACATCAAAGAGGTGTCTTGCTTTTTTTTTCTGCTTTAATTAAATTTAGAGTTTCCTCTTATGGAGGAAACATTTCTTGTGGAAGTGTTCAAGGGCAGGCTGGGCTTGATGGATGAGGCTCTGAGCAACCTGATTTAGTTGAATGTTTCCCCCCTCTGCTCATGGTGGCAGGGCTGGAAATAGATGATCTTTAAGGTCCCTTCCAACTGAAACCATTCTATGAGTCTGTGATTCTTCTGTCTTGCATATGGAAGTTAAGATCTTGCAGAGCTTGTGGAACCTTTATGGACTTTCAATTTATGTATGCTTTAATAATGGGGATAGTATCTATCTGACATCACCTATGAAACTTTACAGGATAAAACCACAAGTATTAAAAAGTACAAATTCTTTATTTCTTCTTCCTCTTGGCATGTAGATACAGTACTTTATTTCAACCTCATGTTCCAATTACTGCAGCAAACGTGGAAACCTTCTTGAAGTGTCAGTTGTCTAATTTCCAGGTAGTTTGGCTGGGTTATTAATCTTACTCTGTATGTAACTGCCTTTCAGCACTTTCTAAAAATAGATCTCTGTTTGTTTAGTGCCACTGTATTCTCAGTTGCACAAGCTTAGGTTTTATATGAAGGTGGATCCCATGGTGCATAACAAAGTGTGCAAATCACATGCATAATATACTATAAGGTTTCCTGCTGTGTTTTGCTCATCTTCTAAAACTGTTCCAGTGTTCAGATTTTGAAATCTTCTGTGATTAATGTTATATACTGATTTGTGACAGAAATTGTATTCTGTATAGAATATTCTCTATGTATTCTTGTCTAACGGTCAACTTCCTCAAAATGTCTTGTTAGCTTTATGGTTTTTTTTCACATTTAGAGAGTGAATTGGCAGTTCAGAAATTGTTCTTAGGCTAACATCACCTTTTATCCTCTATTTTATCTATATAATAGGAGGATACCTCTCTTAACTTTCCTGTAGAAACAACAAAACTGTCTTCCTAATTTCTGAATTTTTGGTATATCTACAGTCTATTAATGGAGGTCTTACCTAAGTAAAGAATTCATAATGCTAGGGATGGAAAAAATTACTTTTTTGTTTGTTTTTTCTTTTTTTCACTGTTTATTGTTGGTTCCTACTTTAGATGTTATTTAAATTATTTTACTTGTGTGGAAAGTTTGTGAGCCAGTCAGAATTAGTCAGAGAGGGAAAAGAAGAAAAGTGACTGAGGTACTCCTTTTTGGAAGTTTTTGTGATGGGGTGCAGTTACTTTAGGGGATACTTTGTACCTATGAATAGTCACTGGTTTTATTTAACAGCTGGTTGGATTCAGATGGGTCAGAACATCCTGTTCAAGCTTGACCCAGTTAGTGCAAGTTACTCAGACATTTGTCCAGTCTCTGCTGCCTCTCAGGTCAGTGTGGTCCACTCTTGAGCACACACATGGTAAAGAGTAAGTTCTGTCTTTTGCAGATTAGCCTGTAGTTCACCAGATCATCCTTGTTGCCCTTCTTGAAAGGCAATGATGTTTTTCCAGTCTTTGGGTACAACTGGCTTAAGTGTTCTTTAATCACATCTTCCTTGACAATGGTAGATACTGCATTCCCACAGATTCTGCTGATACAGTTGAGGAACTGTGAGATCAGAAGACAGAATTTAGCAGTGAAATCTGGGATGACAAAAAAAAGGGATCAAGTTCTTAACTTTTTTTCATGTCTTTTGTCACTAGGTTTCTGTTTCATTGAGCAGAAAATGCCCACAATTTTCTGTAGCATTCCTTTTCCTGCTCATGTAGACAAAGAAGGCCTCTTGAAATACTTCTGCATTTTTTCCTGATGCTGTCATAAGGGCAGCATCCTTGGGTGGGGATACCTCTACACCTCTGTTGAGAGAATTAGTAGAAAAGGTAAAGAGGCATTAGTTGCCCATTGTGTGGTTATCACTGATGTCTTATCAGAAAAGCTTTCAAAGGCATCACAAAGAAAGTGTTTAACATACTTCAAAGCTCTGTCCTTTTATCCTTCTCTGTTTCTCCTTATTAATACTTTAATAATGTTAAACAGCAAATGATCAAATCTGCACAGTTCTGTGTTCTTCAGTCCTGTCATCAGTGCAGTATCCTGCAATGTAAGCAGCCCAATGTGCATGCAAGCCCTGAAAAAAACCCAGTCATTTACCAAAATACACAGATGATTTCCATCTTTGAAGTAGAGAACTTTCATAAATGCTTTTGCTTTTCAGAAGCATGAGCACTTGTCTAGGAATGAATGCTCTGTATTTATCATTGGTTTTCTGTGGACATCAAATTCTTGGAAGGGTATGAGTGTTTTTGTTAGCCAGCTGAGAAATTGAATTCCCTTCACGTGCAAAGGAATGTCTGTGCTTGATATCTGTTACACTGGTATCATAGAACTTCACTATCGAACTCTCTGCTTCATGTAGTATCTCAGCAACTGTCAAGTTATGATTACTGCCTTTTACTGGAGATGCTTTTGACTGGTTTTTGGTGTTTTTTTGCCTCTGCAGCTAATTTAGGGAGTGGAAAGTTAAAGCATCTTTTAAGCTTTAGATCTTGAAATTTATACCTATAAATGTAGATTAGGCTGCAATTCCATGGAAATTTCTTTAGTATCCATAGTACTTAGAATAGTTTCAGTTCCTGGATGGCTCTTACCTCTGCTGTGCTGTCACAGCTGCACTGTGTTACTGTGGTTGAACAGGAGGGAACTGCTATGATTGAAAAATAACTTTTCCCCTCTCCTGCTGCTCAAGGGGTTCTTGCCTGAATTGGTTTCCTTCCCCAGATTTTTTGTCAGTGCTGTCATCATATGCAGGTTGCAGGACAGGAGCAAGAATCTGCAGCTCTTGGGAAGGGTGAGTGGCCTGTAAAACTGTTCATGTAGTGCTGCTTCAGAATGTGAAAATGCAGCCTCACTGTGTTTACAGTTGATATAGTAGAGCTGATGGTATCAAAGCTGGAAGATAAAAAGCTGTTTTGCATAGAAGCCTGTCTGGAAGAATAATGAAGCAATGGGGAAAGTAAACCAAAAAAATATTTCTGTGTCAGAGTTTTATGAGTACTTGTATCCTCTTAACAGTATATCTGATGACTCTAAATGAGCAACAGATTAGAAAGCTTAGAAGCATTCTTTTTCATTTATTTAAATATGAGTCTGGATGAAGGCAATGATTCTGAGTACATTTAAATTAATTTACATTTTCTGTGCGAGCACTGCAGTATCTGATAAGTTGGTTGCAGTTGTGATGGTGTAAGCATTTATAAGATGAGGCTTGCAGTGTTTCTTTACCAGCAACTGAGGAAAAAGAATGTAAACTTCAAGTCTTCCTGGAAATGTATCTGGGTCCTGAATCAAACCTTTGTTTGATCTAGATTGTGTGTTTAGTATGGCTCTTATACACACAGAAATAGATGAGATCTCAGCAGATGAGAGATGTAAAAAGATTCTGTGTGTGCAATAGAAACCTTGAAGTCTCTGCCTATTGTATTTTAGGGGGCAGGCTATAGGGAATTATTCTAGCAAACCAGTGATGTATATGAAAAGGTTACTTTCCTAGAAAAGTTGATCTTTGTGTGGACAATAAATGCATCAGGCTTCTTTGGTGAGTTATCTTAGAGAATCATACAAAGGGTAGGTGTGAAAATTATCTCAAAGAGCATCTAGTTCCAGCACCCTTTCTGTGGACAGGGATACCATTCATTAGATCAGGTTGCTCAGTACCCCATCCAGCCTGGCCTAGAACACTTCCAGGGGTGGGGCTTCCACAGCCTCTCTGGGCAAACTGTTCCAGTGCCTCACCACTGTCACAGCAGAGTATTTCTTTTTAATACATCTAATCCAAACCTGCCCTCTTTCAGTTTGAATCTATTGCCCTTTGTCCCATCACTGTCTGTCCATATAAAAATTCCTCTCCTTCCTTTTTATGACACTTAAGTTAGTGTAAGACTGCAGTAAGGTCTTTTCAAAGCCTTCTCTTCTCCGTGCTGAACAATCACAGCTCTCTCAGCCTGTGTTTGTAGGCGGGGTGCTCTTGCCCTCTGATCATGTTTTGTGGTCCTCCTCTGGACCCAGTCTAACAGATCCATGTTTTTGTTGTGTTGAGGATCTCAAATCAGGATGCAGCACTCCAGCTGAGGTCTCATGAGGGCAGAGTAGAGGAGCAGAGTCACCTCCCTCAAATTGCTGGCCACTCAGCTTTTTATGCAGCCCAGCATACAATTGGCCTTCTGGGCTACCAGTGAGTACTGTTGGCTCATATCCAGCATTTCATCCATGAGAACACCCAAATATTCTCCAGAGGGCTTCTCTGAGTAACTTCTCCCACTCTGTACTCACGTCTGGGATTGCCCCAACTCAGGTGCAGCACCTTGCTGTTGGACTTGTTGAATTTCAAGGGAAAGCCCACTTTTCAAGTTTGTCCAGATCCCCCTGGATGGCCACATATTCTTCCACTGTGTTAGCTGCATCACTCGGCTTGCATCTGCCAACTTTCTGAGGGTGCACTCAATCCCACCATGTCATTGATGAAGACATGGAAGAGCATCAGTCCCAGGAGTCAGGAGAGACCTGAGGGACACCACTTGTCACCAGCTGCCACCTGGACATAGAGATACTGGCTGTAGTTTGCTGGCTGCATCCATCCATCCAGCCAATTCCTTACCCACTAAATAGTCCCTCCATGTCTTTCCAATTTGGCAATAAGGACATAATATGGAACCATATTAAAGGCCTTACAGAAGTGTAGGTAGATGGCATCTGTCAGTCTTCCCTTGTCCACCACTGCTGTCATTCCATCACAGAAGGCCACCAGATTGGTGGCCTGTGATTTGACCTTATTTAAGCTATGCTGACTGCCTTGGGTCAGCTTTCTTGTCTTATATATGCCTTACCCTGGAAAGGAGGATCTGCTCCATGATGTTCCCAGGAACAGAGGTGAGGCCCTCTGATCCCCTGCCGCTCCCCACTGCTACCAAAATCTTGCCACACAAACCCAATACTGCATCAGTTACAAAACAGTAAAGCATTGGGCATGATTTTTTTAATGAGTTTTAGTATAGATTGATATGGAATGATTTGCCTTTGACGTGAAAAAAACAAATCTTCCAAGATGATGTCTTTTGCTGGACACTAGCACTTTAGTAAATACCGTGTATGTCACTTCTCATTTAGTGTTTTAGGCAGAATTTTAGAGGATTCTTTTTTTTTTTTGCAACTGCAAAATTCTGCTCATATTTCATGCATATTCACTATGGACATTTTTCCTTCCATTTAGGAATTGCTCAGTGACACTGCAGAGAGTAACTCCTGCTGAAGGAGTTTAGAAAACAGTGTCCACACACAGAAATTTAAAGGTGTTGATCTGCTTTCTGGCATTCTCCTACAGGCATATTTTGCTTTCTAATCCAAAAGGTGATAATTGTGTTTTACACAAAAAGACTGTATGGGGATTTTTAACAGTCTGGCTTCAGGGTATGATTAATAATGACATAAATGTCCAAATGAAACACATTATTTTTTCAGGATTTTTTTAATTGACTTGTTAGAAATTGCATGTAACTGTTGTTTGAAAAACAATAGTTGTTTAAAAAGCAGTGAAATGTGTCAGCTACACCTGTGTAACATGTCTAGTTAAATTCCAGGTACTTTCTTGGGCTCAGAACTGATATATTCCTTAGTGTATCAGCAAAAGGGAGTTATTAGTGGTAGGAAAAATGAGAGTGAAATCTGCTCCAGTGTGCTAGCTGTCATGGGCAGAGATACAGCTATTGCCTTCTCTTGACACAACAAACACCTTAGGGTTAGCTCTGGTTTTTTGAGTACTTTCACCTCTGGGTATGGATGTGCCTTGCTGGTTAAAAAGACCTTGAATCGTGCACATAGTGAAAATTGCATCATAGGGATTCCAAATTTAAATCTTAGTCCAAAATAGTCAGCAGCTTAGCCTATGTAACAGATTACTTGTTATCCCCTAAAAAAAAAAATAAATTCCTGTATGGAATCAGCTACCAAGATCAAGTAACTCAGGTGAACACTCTGGCTAACATGATGGTATACTTCTAGATTTACATTTTTGTTAGGACCAAGAGTGCTAGAGAGTGAAAATTGATCCAGAGTTGAGTGAGCAGAAGTGGGATACTAAGACATTTTCCATGCATGGCTGCACTGATCAGTAGCAGTGGATGAACTGTCTAATACAGAAGTGTTTAATTAAAAAAAAGAATTACAGAAAATACTAAGAAGCTTTTTGAAAAAGAAAGAAAATATTCAGCTAGAGTGTACAATACTTGTAGCCGGCTTGGGAGTTATTAAAAGATACAGGAGGCTTACAGCATGCATGCTACTTGTTTAAGTAGATTTCAAAAGGATCCCCAAATGCTGGCCTGGCTGAACAACAGAGTAAGATATAATATCTGAAATAAAATATCATAGTTCTTGAATCAGATCTTATAGTAATGAAAATAGAGAATAATAAAGCTGGTGGATTTAACCTATAATTATAATGAGGTGGGGAAAAAATTGATTAGAAATTCCCAACAGACATAAACACTATTGTTAAGTATTTCTTCAAACTTTGCAGGAAAGTTTGAGAAGTGTCTGGAGGATCAGTAGACGGCCCAGTTGTAAAAGGTGGCTTTGGAGTATATAAGGTCATAGCTGAATAATGGAATTGCTTGCACTCACTTTGGCAACACTCAGAGAGCTCTTCATGCCAGAATGTTTCTTAATAAGGAGTGTGACAGAGTGTACGACTCAAAATGAAGCATCAGTGGAAGAAATTGCAGTACATTGAGCAAACTGTGAACAAGGCAGCATGATCAAATGGCATTCATCCAAGTGTTGTAAGAGAAACTGGGGGGTAAAGGAGCTAATGATTGGAGTGTGTTGCTTGTGGTTAGCATCATATTTCTGCTACAGGTAAGGAGGGTAGCTAGCCTGATATCAGCATTTTAAAAATGCGGTGGAAGTATTTGAAGAACTTTACATCAGTGAGCTTTATGACCATGTAACCTGAATTCATGGAAATTATAATGGATGTCAGAATTAATTTCATTGTTCCCTCTGTAAAGGGCTTGGGAAAGGCTGAATTACCTCTGAATACAGTGGAAAAATTTATAAAAAACAATTGGGAAGAGTTAGAAAGAGACAGCAAAAAAGGTATGTTTTGTTAATAGGAGGAACCAATTGAATTGCACAGGGATTTATAACATTGGTGTACAGTTATAAGGAGAATGGTGTGATAGCCAGGTGACCAAGTTTGTAGATGTTTAAACTATACTTGGGTTAGTATAATGGCTAGCTATTTAAAGAAAGTTGTAAATGGTTAGATTTCAAGTTATGTGTGTTGAAATCATACATCAAATTCTATATAGGTAAGTGTCAAGTAATCTAAGTGGATGAGAAGTAAAAAAAGAGCATTTTTGTAGGTAACAATTGGCTCTGAAGTGCTTCTTAACCAATCATGAGTGCAAGATGGAACTATCTAGTACCTAAAGATCAATGCAGTTCTCCTTAGCAGTGAAAACAGCAAATCCAGTGTAAAGATTTACTAGGAAAGGAACAAAGAACAAAACAGAAACAACATCCTGCTTCTGTAGAAATTCATGGGAAGTATGCATCTTGAGTATTCCTTGTAGTTTGTATATCTGCATCTCAAAAGGGGTACAGTAGACTAGAAGAAGCACAAAGAGAAGCATCAAGAGGGATTTAAAGGCATGAAACAGCTTTCATGTGATCAAAAATTAAGCTGATTCAGTTTTTTTCTTTTTCTGCCTGTGAAAGAAAGACCATGAAAGAGCACGACAGGAATCTATGTAATCGTGAGGGAATAGGGAAGGGTTACGTATTGCTGTCTTCCAGAGTACATGGACGGGAGAAGTAGAGTACTAAGAGCAAAAAGTGCCAGATTGAATCAGAATCAACAAAAGGAAATACTTCTGTAATTAAGCTGAGGTACTTTCTGCTGCAAGATGCTGTTGATTCTATAAAGCAAGCTTGATTAAAAAGCAAGCAGGGAGAAGAAAAAGGTAGGAAAAGCTATTAAATACAAAAATATGTGTGTAACATTCACCCATGGCTCAGGAATCCTGCAGCAGATGCAAGTAGTTGGAAGTAGCGGTTGAATATGCAATAAATATTTTGGTGTGCGTTTTTTTTTACTTTATCCTAGACATATGTTGTTGGTTGTGATATTCTTACTCTTTTCTCTCAGTGCAGATCAGTTTCATTCATTATTTCTAAATGCATTTCCAATAATGTAAAGAAAAATATAGTAAGAAACAAAAACACATTTAAACCAAAATCAAAGCAGGGGCATAGTTTGTTATACAGAATTTGTGTGAGACAGCTCTTAATTGCAGCATTTAGGGCCCAAGGGGAACAGTGCCTTGCTTTAATGAGTGCTATCTCCATGCTCTAGAACACCTTCACTTAAGAATACCCCATGCCATGATCTTATATGAAAATCTCCATAAGGGTGGATATTGTAGGAGAGAGATCTGAAATTTTATGTAGTATGACAGAAAGTTTTTACGTAGTTGATGCTAATACTGAAATGTCAATGTGCATGGTGTGTTAATTCAGGTCAGCATCAGATGTTGAATTAAAAATCTAGCATATTATGTTGAAACTGTACTTAGGACAGTTCAGAATTATTGCTTTTATATGGAAAAATTCAATGTATGTTTGGTTATTAGGCAGGTAAATAATGCATTTTAGGACCCTTTCTGTGTGTGGCATATAGGTCATATTAGAGAAACTGCCCTTAAATTTATGGGTATCAGTAAAACAATTGAAAACAGTTATTACCCTACCTCAGGTCATAATTTTTAATAGCTTGCTGACTTTCTGCTAATAAGATGTTGACAGATACTTTTATTTATTTAGGGAAATAATAATCACCACTGTATTGATGGACTTACTGATCAAATGATAGTTAAACATTGACATCAATAAAATAGATACTGGTGGAAAATACATGCATCTGGTTTACTCCTCTAGTCTGTGTTGATTAATAATTCAGCTTGAAATCAAGACTTATCTTAACTTGTTCTCATTTCAGCTTTGGATAGATCACAGTCCAAGAGAGATGGAGGTTTTAAAAGTAATTGGAGCTTTGATCATGCAGAAGAAAGTGAAGGAGATGCAGAGAAAGAGTAAGGATGCTTTTATCTAGGCTATTAAAAGTATAAATGTATATTTATAATTGAATACTTACTTTTATAATTTATGAATAAGAAACAATATATAATATCTTAAACTTTCAGTGATTAAGAAGAATTATTTAAAATGAGTGGTAATTTTAAGTAGTATTGCCAAATAGGAGTTCATTATAATGTAAGCTGTATTGTGAACATGGGACTTACAACACAGGACACAGTACATTTCACAAGAGCTGCAGTTGTCTTTGGAGCTTTTGTGTAAATCTAAAGAACACAGACAAGCAGTATATGAACATGTAGAATAAGGAAGTTTGTAGGCAGAGTATCCAAGTAGCTTCAGCTTTCCCTTCCTTTAATGATGATGTTACTCAGTACTTGACTGTTGAGGTTAAAGTACTTCAGTAGCATTAGGTCTCCATCAAGTTAAAACAAGCTTAAAGATTCTAGTTTTTTCTTCTTTCATGTTTATTTCACTGAATAGAGTTAAGGCTGTTTTTTTTTCTTATAATTTAATCCTTTACTTGGCTAAAGTTTAAATCCCATGTGTATTGCTTGAATGTGTACCTTGTCCTTGTGACATTTTATTGTTAATATGTTTTCTTGATATTAATGTATTTATTTCCAAAATGACTAATGAATTGTTAAAGTAATAAGTGTCATGCACAAAGAATTCATGTTAGTTTATTTGTTGTTCTTAGATATTCGGAGAGTAGAACCTGCAAATTTAAAAGGTATGCTGTGGTTCCCTAGTAAGACGGCACTGAATCCTGTGATTAAATACAGAAATAATTCATATATGAATCTGTATCATCTAATATTCTGCCAAGTGCTATGCGTTGGAAGGGAGGTAGGAAAATAGACATAACCACATCGGCTGCCAACAGCAGGCTCTGCTATGTAATCTTAATAAAACTCTAAGAAATGTGAAGTTTTAGTAATTAAAAAATGAGTGGAGTTCATGAAAGTCTGAGGTAAGCATTAAGAGCTCTTTTCAAAATAGAACTGTATTGGAAGTTAAAAGCACTTTTTAAAGAGTTCACAAACTAAGGGCATTTTAATTGTATAAAATCAAGGTCGTGTTGTTCCTTAGCAACTTTATATCCATTCGCAGTGCACAGAAATATGTTTTAAGTATAAGGGCAATACATACCATACAGTTACTATTTCTGTTTTACTTGCCTTCAGAAATAAGTCACATTTGATAACATAGCAGCTTTTTTTTCTACTAGTAATTTACTGCTGTTTTCCATCAGTCTCCAGCTGATGTTGACTTAAGAACATAGAATGAAAAATGTATAGAGTAATAATGTTAAAAAAAAGTTAGAAAAATTATTATGAAACATAATCTTTATGTAATTGTATCTGATTTTAAGATTGTACGTCTGGGTGATTTTTCATTTCTTTCAGATATTCTCTACAATAAGCAGTTTTCCCCTTGCTAGAATTGAATTTTTATTGCCTACTTAGAACACTTTTTATTTACTTTTATATCTATGAATTATGCAGAATCTTATTCTGAAGTATAGATAGAAGAGTAGTTGAAAATTGATTTAAACCGGAGATCTTGTCTTCTTTACTTACCCATTCTCTGATACCATTTGAAGCAATTTCTTATTCCCTCCAAACAGCCACATGTTTTAAGCTGCCCACATACTTACTTTTGGTAACACCTGGGTTTGTTTATCTTAAAGACATAGCGAGCTTTTAGCATTTTGAAATAATTCGTGTTTTTTTACTTTTCTGATGCATTTTTATTTCATATAGCAACACATTGACAGAAGGGAATCTTTAGAAAACAAGTAACAAAATTTCCTTTTTATTTTCTTAATTTCCTTTACCCTTAGTAGGACATTCAAAGATCGGCAGCTTTAATTCATATAATTGTTCTAGCATAAAGCTTTATGTCCCTCCCAGTATTTTGAGCATATTCTGCAGTAAGTAGATATTTGCTGTGGTGTGCTGATACTTACTAAAATGCTTGACTCTTACATGTTTCTTCGTGGAGAAAGCTGTGAGTCTGAAGCAAGCAGCTGGAGGCATCTCATGCTTGTTGTGGAGGCAGTGGTGTTACGGTGCCTGACTTGATAAAAGCTTTTTGCCCTCTTAATGGCAGACACACAATAGGTTTGTTTTGAACTAGCCTAAGAATAGCATCTCAGCACTTAAAGGAGTGGCTGTATTCTTGTACTACCCCATGAGATCTGTGCTAATGATGTTGGTCAGCACTGGATGCCTGCTTGGATGATTTTTTTTCAGTGAGATGAACACAAAGGGTGTGTTTAATGACATCCTAACACAGCAATTTTTAGAAAAGGTAGATTATTTTGAAAGAAGGGTGTCATTTAACTTATTTGGGAAATAGGTGAGGTGAGTCATAATGGTTAAGATATCGAGTAATGAACTGAAAAAAATTAAAAAATATTAATTAACTGAAGAAGGTTTGGAAAATTAATGATCACCCAACACTATATAAATTTAAACTGATTTAAGTTGATACTCAGCATGGAACAAGAGTTACAGAAATTAAGAATGATAATTAGCAAGTATCTTATCCCAAAGCAAATGCCTACAGATAATACTCAGTCCACTTGAAAGAGTAAAAGTAACATTTTTGATGTTCTAAAAGATTTGATCTACTCAGGATGATAGCAAGTGATGCGAGACTTTTCTTGCTTTGTAATTGGAGATTCCATAGGAGATCTACCTTTATGTAGAACAATAGAAAAAAAGACCAGTTGGTCAGCAGAGCACACAGAAACCTCTGTAGTTCACCCCAGATTAAATGGTGGAAATTAAGCTGATCTTACATAGCAGAAGATATGAAAGGACGGCAGACTTAAGCAAACATGGCCAAAATGATACATTCAAGTGATTAATGAAATTAACATGTTATAAGATGCTTTCTGGTGTTACGGATAATTCTCTTGAAGTGTCTTGGATAATTTATATTTGCATCCTTTGTAATATCTCTGTAAGTGTTTTTGAAATATATCAGTATACTCCACAGTGATTTTGTAAATGAGTGGGCCCAGATTACTCTTGGCTGTCATACTGTTTTCTTAATAGTCTAGACTTCTGCCTTCCACTGAGATAACAGCAGTCTTATCAAAAACAAGGAATATAAATAAATGGGTCTAATTTATTTGCACTACAGTGTCTTTATTTAACTACTGCTTTATTTCAAAAAGATTTATTTTTTTGTCCCTTCCATTTAGGGGAATAAACCTCTTTTTTCCATGTATTGACAAATGGAAAAGCATTGTACTGTGTTATATATTTACACTGAGCTTTTTCCACTGCTTATAAAATTTGTATTTCTTTGTCAAAAAACCCCTCCCATAGTTATATAGATGTTTTGTACTTCTTTCATGAGCCTGTTAGTAGGGCATTATAGCCTTTTAATTGATAAAAACTTTTAAAATTAAGGCTATTTTTAATGGAATGTCACTGTAATTAGTTAATACCTGTACTTCTTTTGTGCCTCTGATAGTGCAGCTTTTTTAGTGTGCTGCCTACCGCTATGTAATTTAAAACAAAGAATGTACACAGTGTGCTGTCAGGGCAAGTACGTCAACCTCCTGGTTTTATATATAATACTTTTCAGAAAGAAATTCCAATTATGTTTGACATGTGACTGGATCAGTTGGTAGTTGATAGAAATGTGATTGCAGCTTAGAGTGTAACCTCAATGGTCAACAGAGGTTTAAAGTTTGGGTTGCTTCTAGATAGTAGTGAAAAGTAGCCTATTAATCTCAGCTGTCTAACTAACTATTGCATAGTTCTTAATATTTTAAAACACTGAACAAATAGTATGTGATTAGAGGTAAGTAAATAGAAATTTTTGTTTTCTTGTTCAATGCCTAAATTTGAATGTGTAATTATTAACTCCCCTTAAGAACTCTGTTTAGGTGAATTATTTCTGTTTTTTTTCTTTAATATTAGTGAAGACTTGACATTATTTATTACGAAATTTTAAGGAATGTATTGAAAAGTTAGAAACTTATGTTCCAATGTGAAAATAACCAGGAAACTCATGGTTCCCCAGTTAAAAGTGACAGTGTAGAGACATCCTCCCAGCAAGACAGCTGAAGTTTCATTTTAGGGATGTTAAAAATGTTACTGACTGGTATGTCGCGGGAGTGGTATAATGTTTGTTTTGGGTTGGTTTGGGTTTTTTTTCCTGCCTGTATAAATTGCATCATTGAAGCAGGCAACAGGAAGCACGTGATACATGAACAAATAGACATTGCTCGGTTGCTAGGTATTCTGCTCTCTGAAAAAACAACCTTTCTGGTTCTGATGCATACACTTCGCATTCCTTATGATCTAAAAGTATTGGTTCATTTAAAACTACCAATTTGCTAATACTGCTGTAGTCATGCTGCATGATAAGGGTTACTCTTGTTTGTTTTGATTTAAGCCTTGGCTCAGTGTTTTGGTCATTTGCAATTGGTTAACCTTCTCTTACCTCCCCCCTCAGTTGCCTTTCGTTAAAATGGTTGCAGTATTGAGGCATGCTGAAATCGTAAAAGTGTTGCCACAGTACAAAGGTGTTTTGAAAATAGTCATCATTTTTATATGAATTGAACCTTAAGAACAAAAACATTTCTAGAGGCGAAATGATCTGACTAGGGCAGCACCATAGGCAAATGGCAGAGCTGCAGGTGCTGTAGGTTGCTGCTCATGTCTATGCTGCAGGGCTTTGTTTATTTTCTGGAATGTGGAAAATTTCTGAAATTGTGGAACTCTTTGTCTACTGATGAATGTCTGAGAAGGCTCCGTGAGGCTCCCTTGAAAGGATGATTTGTTCTGAAAGAGAATTAAAAAAAATGTTGCAGGATGTAAAAATTTTAATATCTGTGTGTAGTCTGTGCAAAAGTACAAATGTACTCTTTTGCCTTTGTTTGAAATTAGTGATGAATCTACTACACTGTTTTACCACTGACACCTAGGATTGTGGTACTCTGTTAATAAAAGGAAAGGACAACAGTGCCACTGGCTATTTGGATATTTGCATCATTCTTCCCATTTCAAAATGAACTGTGTGCATGATTTTATGTCCTGAAGTTTCAGAGTCTGCAGATCTCACCCAACGTTTTTATTTTCTTTTTATTTGCTGTAGGGATGTTTGTATTGCATCAGGTGAGAAAATAAGTTGTAACATGAAGGGAAATATTATGCATGGAAAAAGTTGTTAGGAATTTGAGAGATGGGGCACTGAGTGATTAGTTTATTTATATAGGAAGAGCTAAAGGCACTATGTATTGCAAGCCAGCATGTCAAATTGACACAGCTAAGAAATGTTTGTTTCTCCTGTGTAGCTCTTCCTTTTTAACACCTGGCATAACTGCTTTTATTTTAAGGAATTTCTGCCTGAATTTTCTTGATTAAATCTTTTAAAATCATGCAATTTCAAATTGGATACAAGTTGTGTTGTTTTGTTCTAGTCAACATAGGAGTAACCCTAACAGGGTTGATGAGAAGGGCTTGTCTACAGGTTGCTTCTCCTGGAAGCTAGAGTTTGTTCAGCTAATCTAGCTGCTGTCAGTATGAAATGTGTGATTGCGGTTTCAATTTGAATACTTAAGATTACCTGAGGATAAGTACTTGTTACTGAAAAGAATGTTTTTAGAGTATCATGGAGTGGCTTTCTTTTTTTTGTCTTCTTCCCCATTCTAATTGTTGGGGTTTACATATGTTGAAAGTGCTAAAGAAACACATTTAAATAAGCAGTAGAACCAAACTGAATATATTCTTTTTAGGAATACATACTTCGGTAGTAGTTGCTGTGGGCTAAAATGTAGTTACATTAAGTTCTTCAAAGTACTATGAAGTTTGCAGTTTTAAACTACATACTTGAAAATTGATAGGCATAAAAAACCAAAAAAGATCATGTTTTATAGTTTAATGAAGTTTTAGACTCAATTTATAAGGAGAGTATAGAATCTTTTATAGTGTCAGTAATATTGTAACCTTATGAAGGTTCAATAGCATTTTCTATTTTGAATTAATCCTTTTAGTTTTGCTTTTTGCCAAATAATTTGATGTACACTCTTAATTTCAGGTTCACATTATGCATCTGATCACTCTGTTGCTCATTTCATGTTCCTGTTGTTTTATGCATATTTATACAATGTATAAAATGTATACAATGATGCATTTAAATGTAGAGGGAAGTGGGATAAAAAGACTTTTGCTTTTAAAATGTTTTGTGGGTACTCTGTTGGATTACAATATATGTGCTTTTCTCTCCCACACCTGTCTAGCGAGGCAAATCTGCTCAGTTTAGATGACAGTGATGGGTCTTTCAGTCCCAATGAAGAAAAAAAGGTAAATAATTGGTTTATCAAGTGGTGAAAATGTATCTTTAAAGCTTTTTGGGTTCTTAAGCAGTATTGCATAGCCATGTGTGCAGTGTAAAGAAATGAAAGCTTCTGTTGTGTTTTAGGAACATATGCTCAAGCTGTTTATCTGCCTACCCTTAAAGTTTTTTGTTCCCCTCTTGATCTCTATAGTATTCTGAAAAATATGACCAAGAATAACTAATTCTAAGTTTAGACAATTATCATAAATTCTGTACTACATGTAAAATATATATTGTACTTTGCTTAGTGAGAAATCATAGTATGGGTGTAAACAATGTATATTTTCCATGAAATTTGGTATAAAGGTAGTTTGAAAATGAAGTCGAAATAATATTTATATTCATCTTTTGCATTAATTTTCTCCTTCCAACTTCTACCCAATTATATAATTGTTTTAATATATGTGAATTCTGTTGTGACAGTCAATTCGTTGTCGACCTGGAGCTCTCGGCACCAGCAGCGATGCCATAAAAGCATATACAAGGCGAGGCAAAGCTGGAGGTTTCAAACTTTTAAAAGGGAACGCAATCGGCCTCAACATGATGGGAAATAGCAAGAAACTGAGGTAATGCATTGAATTTGTGTGTCCTTGCTTTGATCATTGATACAAATCAATACAAGATAAACAGAACTTCTAGTCCATTTACGTTGTGTGCTGTGCATTTTAATAAGCTGAACTGTACTGTGCTTCTGTGTAAAAGGGGAAACCTAGATTTTTAGGGTCTTTCCTACCCAACATGGGTACCTTACCTATGTTGTCTGCGTGTGTTATTGTTCCCTCTATACAGTGAGAGTAGGCAGGAAAATATTTTTTACATCCCCATGCAGATTTTCTTCTTGACGTGACTGTGAAAGGCCAAGGTTAAGTCAGGGTGTGTTTTCTGGTTTTCTTACTGCAAGACATAACTTGATTTTGGAATCACAGACCTTTTGTTAAAGGATTCAGCAAATACCCATACTTGTATGGGATAGGTTGAGATTGTCATTTGTGTTTAGAGATGACAGGAACAGTTTTTAAGCATTCATTGTTGTACTTGCTTGTTACTAATGTCCCTAGTTTGTAAGAGACTGATTTCTTTATGTAGTGCATAATAAAAAGTGATATAGTCACCTGACTTTCTCAGGGAGTGTTTCATACTGTTAAAGTGCACTCAGTCTGGTAACCTTTGCGGGAAGGAAGAGTTTGTAAGATACCCACCTATAGATGGGCCAGTCCTCAACTATTCAATGTATATGTAGCTACATGAGGGATGTCCTTGTCTTCATTTGTGGTGGTTTATCACCATCTGGAAGCTAAACTCCAAATGACCCTTCTTGCCCCCTCCAGTAGGAGAGGGACATGGGAAGAGACTATGGGTTAAGATAACCACTTACTGAAAGCAAACAGCAGTGGAGTAAGAAATGCACAGTGACAGCAGCAATATTAATAACAAAAGCATACAAAAATAAAGGAAGGTGCTTTATGCACAAAAGGTGTTTACCACTTCGAGTTAGTTCTGTGTGGCCAGTGGGAGAAAGACAAGACGGTAGGCACTCCCCACACCTGGCTCTTCCCATTCCCAAGCCCGAGCCAATGGAAAACAATGACTGACAAAACCCTGAAAGTGACATCATCTATGTTGTGCTGCTCCACTGCACCAGGCTTGTGTTCATGCTCAGCTCAGAGGCTCAGTTCTGCTCCTGCTTTGGGCCACTCCGCTGGGCTCAGTTCCACACACCTCCACCACTTCTTCAGAGCCACATCCCAAAGCCTTGTTCACTGCTTTTCAGAGCCACATCCTGCAGTCACATCTTGGAGCAGTGGGAAAGTGGTGAGTGGCAGCAGCTGAGGATGGGGTCTGCAGGGCTGATCCCAGCAGCTCAGTCCTGATGAAGAGAGGGAGACAAAAATGGCACACTTCTGGGAATATGGTCTTTATTCTTCCCCCTGACACCATGACCCCCAGCCATGATTTGACAAGTGAAGAATAGCAATGTAGCTGTGCTTGCAAGCTCTAGCTCCCTGCTGCAGTCAGGACATGGCTTTTGTATGCTGTAAGCACTATTAGTTAGTGGGACCATCTTACCATAGTCATTTGAAAAAATAAATCCTTGAAGTTCATTGTAATACATATTCTTTCCTGCTGTTCTGGTCTTTGAGCCTGATGTCTTGTGATAAACTACTGGACAAAATTTGTTAAAGACAAAGGCTTTTATTATAGTTTATTTTTACATTTATACAAATTAGTATGGTCCTTCATTTTCCTTGATTTAACTGTGCAAATAATGTTTCATCTTTAGATTTTATTTTAATTTTTTTTGTATAAACAACAGATTTATAAGATAATACCCAGTTTTCGTCTTCAAATTCACTAGTTCTTACAGAATCATCCTGGTCATTTCCATTCTTTAAGATTCTGTTCTTGAACATAGACATAAAGGCAAAAGTAACAATTACAGATCTGTCAGGGCTCCTTTACTCTTTACTATTGAAGAAACCTGTGTATCTACATTACTCTTGTTCTTTGTTCTTTGTTTTGAGTACACCTTTAAAAGAAGTTTCCTCTTCTTCTCTGGTAGCTCTGGACTTTTTCTTTGTGTGGCTGTGGAATTTATAGTGAAATCCAACCTTACCATGTAATTTTTTTCTGTTAAAGCAGTCATACCTGACTGTACATTGTAGGTTTTTATTAAGTTCCAGAAGGGTATGCAGGTTGTGTTTTAAGGTAAATAGTTACTGAGGTTTTTTTTTAGATGGTCTAAGCATGTACTTCAGACATTCCGTTACTTGGATTGGAACCCTCTTCTATTGACAAATAATGCAATGTAAACCTAGGATCTAGTAGGATTTACAAAATTCAACTACAAAAGTAAAATCTCTTGCATGTAAATCGGCACCCACCTTTTATCTAGTACTGGGCTGCATACTGAATTTAAATGAAGAATATAAGCATCCACCCTCTTCTTAATACACTATCATTAATGAAGGACTTTGTTAGGAGTAATGGATGTGTATAGGCTACTGTGACTGCTTCTCACATTTTGGTCACTGTATTTTGTTGTTATGCTCCAAGTGATTATCTTGATTTAATGACTTCATTGGGATATTGTTGTACCTTTCATAATGTGTGTCAGTAAAAGTTTGTGATCTAGTCACTTAGTGGTGATTGCTGGTTTGTTCACTTTGATATGCAGAATGGAAGGGGCTTAATGTTGCTCTTTCAATATTTAGGCTCTTCATCTAGAGAAGATTCTGAAAGTTGATCATGCAGTTAAGATGCTGTATTAAATACAAGATGATCAGATACTTGATATTCTTCTTCTTTTCATGGTGATTTTTATCACAATGTTGGAATCCTTTTTTGACATGTTATCTGCAGAATAGGGACAAAAAATTCCAGATCAATGGGGCTTGACTCAAATGAGTTATTCTGGTAGAACAGTCCCTAAAATTCAGAGAGTAAGAGATAGAAAGAAGGGATATGCAAGGACAGTGAGAAGAAATATTTGCTGTACTTGTCAGAGAAATTTAAACCAAGCAAAAGTTCATGATCTGTTACCTGGTTAAGAAAATCCAGTATCAAACTCTTAACCTAATTAGTTTTGGTTGTATTTTTTAATCATGAGGTCTTTAAATAGCTTTATCTTTGCTAGCTTTCAGTAACTTTTATTAAGGCCCTTCTAGATTTTCTTTTCTGTTAAAAATGTTATTTGATGAACAGCAGAATTAATGTCTGTAGTGTTTTTGAAATGTTGTTCATTTACTTCTAGTTCCATCCATTTGCCCCGTGCAAGATTTTTTTTGTTTTGTCTCTTGAATATGTGGTGTTAACAATTTCCTAGGATCAGCTGATAGCACGTGATAGTAAAACTTCGTGTTCGTCAGAGCCTGGGCTTCAAATCGTTCTGTGGTTTCTGAGCTAACATTAATGAAACATTTAGTGTTAAAATACTGTGAGTTCTTTTTAGAACATTTTTTCTTTCAAGGAACTTTCTGACCATTACAGGCAGCACCCTGCTTTTAGTGTGTTATACTAGTGTTCAAGAAATTGTGCTGAAACTTGCAAACTCAGATTTCACTTCTGATGTGCCTGTTTTGCAACTCACTAGGACTTCGATTGTATTTTCCAGTGTTTCTGTCTGTGTTGGGTAAGTTCCAATCAGAGAACAAGCTTATAGAGCAGATTGTATTTTACAGCTGTCCTAGTTGGAAACATGTCTGACGCCATATGAACCATTTAAGTGTGCCATCTAGAACAGTCTGCTTTGACTCAAATCTGATCCCTGAGCAGTCTGCGATACTCCATTCCAGCATCTACTAGAGTTTTCACTACATGAGTGTGAGGCAAAAAGCAAAAGTGCTGCTTAACAGGTTTTTTTCCCTGCTGTAGGGGCACAAGGCAAAGTTTCACAATCATGATAATTTGGCAAAGGTCAGATCCAACAAACATGATGGTAAAACAGGAGATACATAGGTTTTCTTGCTTATTTGAAGTCCTTAGGTCTAAAGCATTTGAGAAGGCATTCCTGCACTCTGCTTCTGGTTTTTTTTCTAGTATCTTTTTCAAAGACATGAAATGCGAAGCCAAAGAGGATTAGACACATTCTAAAGTATTTAGGGCAAGTAGCTGTCAGCTTTTTATTTCTGAGGTGGCAAATTAGACAGAAGGTTGACTCTAGATAGGTCTGGATGATGACTGACCAGCTGAAATTGCATAGCCTTGACTATGAAGCCTGTGAAATGAGTGTGTTTACTGTCAGGAGGTTGGTGTTTGCTGGTTGGTTGGTGTTTGTTAATTTTCATGATGTTGGACTATTTACTTGGATGGGTTATGATGTTTTTAAATTTTGTATTGTAGAAAAGAGAATTTAACCTCTTGGGTTTGTTAAGTTTGTTCTCTTAACATTTGCGGTTATGTTCGCGGCAGTCAGAAATGCTCTGAAAGCTTCTAATCTTGGCTTATGTAAGGCTACCAAAAGGGTTTGTAGTGCTAAACTGAAAATTAAAAAGCAGTTTTTAACTAACAGTTTACTTGTTTTTTTCATCTGAGGAAATGTAAAGGAGGGATTATGAATTGCTTGTCAGCTTTCTTTGAACTGTGGTACTTGGGGGTTTCTTTTCATTGTGCATAGCAACAAGAAGGACAAATGGCATGATAATATTTCTGAGAAATATTGTTAGTACGAATGCTTTTTCGCATAATTTTCTCTAGTGTAATTAATTAAAACAATTTGAAAAGCACAATTTAAGCACTGTGTTTCCATAATTTGAAAGAGTTTGCGTCATCAACATGCTGTCTGTTAAAAGTTGTGTGATTTTTGAACATTTCAAGCATAGTATTGTGTGTCCTGTCACAGCAGCATGCAGGATAATTCTCAGGGTTTAATGATCTCTGAAGGAGCACTGTCTTATTGATCTAGTTAGCATAGAGGGTAATGGTAAAAAATCTTCTCTCTGTAATTACTGGTTTTACATAATAATGAGATAAAAGTCAAAAGGTAACAAATTAAGAGACCCTAGAAATGCTAAGATGTATTGGTGAATAAGAGTCCTGTTGAGATATGAGTACCTGAGAATCCTTCCTTTATTCTTTTTGAAATGTGTTGATTTTTTTCAGTTACAGGTCATCTTGTATCCATAAATTTGCTGTGTTTACTTTTTTTTATGAGGGATATACCTGAATTCAGTGTGTTCACATTTTGCCCCTTAAGTCATATTAAAGAAGTTAATATTGTGCCTTAATAAAATGAGAGATGAAGGTATAAAATTAGTTATAAATGGTTACAAGTTCTTAAAAAAGGCAATGTCTTTTTGCAGTACAGGGTTGAGTAAATAAATCTTTACCTTCCTGGAAAAAAAAATTGTGTGTATTCTTATATGTCCATTTTATTATAAAGCTGAATGGTTTTATGCCTGTAAAAGCATCCTAACAACGTGTATTATTGCTTCAGAAATACTTTAATACTTGGTGTTGTGTGGCTGGTTTTGTCAAATTAGGATGCCACATGTTTTACCTAAGACTGTACAAACACACCAGAGTCTTTTCTTAAACATTTTTCTGTATGTTTGCAGTGAAAATGCTCAGAATATATCAGGTCCTGTGACTGTGGTACATGGCAGACGTTTTCACCACGCACACGCACAGACAGCTGTAGTAAAAACAGCAGCCCAAAGGTAAGACTAATTACATTTGTTTCTCCAGATGTTTCAATTGTAAAAAGTCCTCACTGGTTTTGTATGTCATATATGTTTCCTTATGCTATGAAGTGTTTTAAGAAAATGTAAGTAATCACATGAGTGCATTCTTGATTATGAAAGCTTTGACCTTAATTGCTAAAGTTTCATAAAACCATTTAGGAATTATTATCAGAATACTAGAATTTAGTAATTTTCAAGAACACTGGCAGGTAGTAGGGAGGGCATATTTTGAGAAAATGCCTTGACATAGACAAACATAGTTTGCAGTAGAAGTCCACTTAACTGACAACGTGATCAGCAAATACAAAGTCACAGCAAGTCCAGCTTGTGTAAGATCCATGTAAACATTAAACCATAGATCTGAATATTGTATATAGTCTGTAAATATAGTGTAAAACATATAAATTGGAACAACTAACAGAAGCAAAGCTTTGTATCTATGTAAATGATTTTTAGAAGGGATGACTGGAAACAAGGGCATCTTATGGAACTATGCTGAATTGAACTTCATTGGTTTGAGACTTAAAATCCTGTAAAACCTCTGTAAATTGCGGGGTTGATTCTAGGTATTTTTTACAGCCAGTATGTTTCACAAACATGAGATAGCAACTGTTTTAAGGAATTTTATTTCAAAGTTTATCCATTCAGAGCTCTTTTTGTTTGTGAATTCTGTGTATTTCCACCATTCCTCATGAGTGCTTTATCCTGTTGGCATTTTATAGCTTCCTTCTTCTGCTGCCTTTTTTCTTCTCTGTTTTTTAGTATAGATTTTTTAGGGTGGTGGGATTTGTATACAGGCATTGTAATTTTTTTGGTTTTCATCCTGCTTCCCTCAGTTGGATTTGCGGACTTCAGAAAAAGAAAGCTCACATACTAATGTGAATGCATGATGTGATCCAAACATGTATTAATCTGTCATTGAATAAATAGAATAGATAGAAAAAGGAATTTTGCAGTTACAAAATAACAGTTTGGGCTGGAAGAGACTTGAAAGGACATCTAGTCCAAGCCCTCTGCCATAAGCAGGGATATTATCTTCAACTGTGTGAGCTTTCTCAGAGTCCCATCCCACCTGACCATGAATGTTTGCAGGGGTGGGGCAGCTACCAGGTCTCTGGTCAGCGTGTTTCAGTGTTTCACCACCTCATTGTAAAGCACTTCTTTCTTCTATCTAGTCTGAATCTACCCTCTTTTAGTGTTAAACCATTACCCCTTGTCCTATTGCAACAGGCCCTGCTAAGCTGTTTGTCCCCATCTATCTTTTAGGCCCCCTTCAAGTACTGAAGTACTGTAAGGTCTCCCCAGAGCCTTCATTTCTCCAGGCTGAACAGCCCTACTCATGCAGCCTTTCCTCACAGGAGAGCTCCTGTCTTATCCTGTCCTTGAGGACTTAGGTTGTTGCCTCTTTGTGTTTCCAGCAGTGCTATAGTCTGTAAATGGTATATAGGTATATGTATGGTATGTAGGAGGGACATTTCCTTCCCCTTAGTAATAGCAGATGCAGTGTCTCTCTTTTCAGTTATTTACATTTCTTGCCATCAGTGTGAGGCTGATGACTAAAAAGGATTGACAGTTTTTACCATGCATTAAGCTGAAAGATGGGGTTTATGTTATCACTGTGGTTTAGGCTGAATCAGCTGTGCTTTCTTTTGCATGACGACCCTTTTAGAATATTTTTGTTCAATGTCCTATTTAGGAAAATGTGGGGCATCTCTAAGCATTCATGCTCTTGCCTTTCTGGTGGGTTTTGTTTGTTTGTGTGTGTGCTTGCTTTTGTTTATTTGTGGGGGTCTTTTGGGGTGTTGTTTGTTTGTGGGGTTTCTTGTAATTCTGAAATTTTGATATGCAGTGCTAATGAAAATGATTTAAGCAAAATCATGCAAGACTGCTCTGAACGTTGATTTGATAATACTCATCTACTTGATTTGAGCTTTGTTGTGAAATGATTCTTCAAACAGCCAGTCAAAATGGATTCATCTTACCAAGTTCAGTGCCATAGGTTTCTTAAACCTGCTCCAGAAATCCTTAATCTTGAGGGGATATTAGATTTGCCTACTTGCCTTTCTTGCCTGTGGGATTTACTTCTTTATAAGCCTACAATTGTAATGTGAAGAAAAAAAAGGCAGTGACTTGGCATGTGTGATATGCAGAAAGAAAACTAATGCATAACATAGGCAGGCTGCATATTGTGTGAAGTAATTGGATAGTAGTCATCTTGAGTGTTCTAAATATGTTTTCTTTTAGGATTGTTATTGTAGTTCATTTATATTAGCAACAGACAATTAACTCTAATGCTAGGAATATTTTTGGAGTTTTAAAGGCAGGAAATAGTCATAACAATCCCAAGCAGTGCTTTGTTACTGGAGGATATCAGAACCAGCATGATCTAATTGACTGAGGGTGAGCTTTACATAGGAACTTCGCAAATGGTGTTTAATTCCAGTAGCTTCTGACTCAACTAATTGCTTTTTAAAAGCTTCTAAATCTGTTTTGGAGTTAGAGGATTGAAAATTAATAAAATGCGGCTTCCTGACAGACTTTTTTTTTAATAAATAAAAAAGAGAGGTTTCAGGGCTATTTGATGTTGAAAACATAGGTTTCTGAGTGAGAAGGCAATAGTCAGAAAAAAGCCAGCTAAAATAGGACTATTTAAAACTGAGCATAATGTGAAATTCCAGACCCTATAAAGTTGGTAATATAATATATTTTGGTCATATATTTTTTACTTGTGTAGGAATTTTTGGTGTCCTTTTTTGACTAGTCTTTACTGACATTAGGCAGTAGTTGAGTTTAAAAGTAAATGCTGGCAGTGATTCCTCAAAAAGGACTATTTGCAGAAAATGTGAGTGGCAAACCTATATATATCAAGACAGAAGAGCTGATACCATGGAAATTGAACTCTAAATTGATTTGTTTTGTTTTCCTATGCTAATTTGCAGGAGACACAAAGTTATGTTCTGTTAATTTTTTGCATTTGTAGATCATTTTATGGTGTGGTGATCAGTAACAACATGGGGAAAATAATTTGATCTAACCTAATACATTGTACTTAAATCATGGTAGGTTCTTGAAAGGATAACTAAAAATAAAAACATTATTAAATGAGCAATTTTAGTCTCTGGCACTGACGTAACAGATTCTGTTACTTACACTGAGTTCTTTGGGTGGGGATGGTGTCACATGGAGCAAGCCGATTATGAACTCAGTTACAGTCTCTATCAAGTTTAATTTGTGTATGATTTGTACCGCATTTCTTATCTCCTGCAATTTTTTTGCTCATGCATGTTAATTTAAAGTCTGAGTATCTGTTGCACTCATTTGTAAAATGTAAGTTTCTAGCACCACAAAACTTGGTATTTCATAATAATATTATGATAAATATTCATGGGGGTTTTTTTCAGTGGAATCTGGGGATTAAATTAAAATTTGTTCATTTCTGATAACGACAGATTTTCAGATATAGCTTGGCCTAGTGTTGTAGTTGGTTCACACTATTTTGCTTCATTTAATGGATGCACAGTTCTGTCTTATGCTATTGACTGACTGTTCTTCCAGATTTGGCATTGAAACAGCATGTATGTACCGCATGTTTAACAAATCTTATGCATGAGCTGCATGAAGCAGTTGGTAGGGACAGTAATCAATCTAGAATTCTCACCTCTTAATCTTCCTGAGGTATAAAAATGAGAATTCCTTTAAATGCATTAGATTGGTGAAGAATTTTAAACCAAACAAATAAGGCATCTAATGTAATGACAATGCATAATATCAGGCATTCTGGAAATTTTTTTCCTGCCTTTAAGTTACCTTAGCATTAGGTATGTGTCCCTTAACAGGCTCTTTGAAGTACTTGTAAACAGTTAATTCAAGTTACATATTAACTGTGCCAAGGATGCAAAGATACCGGATATGGCTCCATCCAGACATGGTTTGGATCTGACTGGATTGATAAACTGTGATGTGACCTGCACAAAAGCAGCATTTATTGCTAGTAAAGGCTAGATCCACCTAGGAGCAATTCTCCTCCACCTTCACACAGCACTGGCTCATTACCTCCCGCCCCAGTTTTAAGTTGCCACAGTCACATTCAATTTTGAAGTCCTTTTACTCTCTTACTAGAGCACTGTGGAGTACCAGAGTACTTTCATACTGCATTCTGTAGGATTATCAGGACTATATTCTTATCTGCTTTGCTTCCACTCCTGCTGTTTTCTGAGTAACAAGAGAATTAGTTTGTTCTGTTCTTGTGAGGGCACTGTTTGTGAAAAGGAGGATGAGTTTTTATTACTGTATATCATTACTCTGTTTAGTTTGGCTGAAGTAAAACAGGAAACAATTTGAATTTGTTCTGTTTTAGAATACAGTTAATGTAATGTATGTCTGAAGTTTGTTAGGCTTTTGATATTTGGGAGGAACACTCACATAGGTTAAAAGCTTACAGCATTCCATATTGTAAATTTTGAAATGACAGAAGACATGTAGATGCTATTTTCAAGTTGTCTGTGTGCTAAGCTTAGTTAGATTTATTTTTATATCAGTTTTGGTATACAAAGGACCAGAATTGTGAGCATCAGCTACATTCATTTCTATGTTAACTCGTCTTAATGGAGATACTTGTAAAACCTAGACCCTAGTTCCTAGGTTCTTTTGGGAGATTACTTTTTGCCTAAACCTCAGAAGGAGGTTTTCATTTATCCTTATTCTCTAGCCTTTCCATGTGCTTTCTTAAGTATTTAAGGACTGCTGCTGAAATTTGTTTCTCAATTTAAACACATATTTTTTAATAGTTGGAAATAAGTCCTTATATAATATTTTTCTCATTTGCGTGACAGTCAGGGATTGTTTTAGTGGTTGACCTCTGTCTTAGAAGTCTTTTCCAACCTTCATGGTCCTGTGATTGGAAATCAGGCTTGATAATAAGTCATATATTAGAATTCTTCTTACTGGCTTCTGCATTGCAAGTGAATTGAGATTCACCAGGTTAAGTTCAGAGTTAATCAAATTTTACTAATTGAAAAATAATCAAGTAAATGTACTATTTAGACCACTGACTGTTGCTGTCTGTGAAGTAGTGTTTGTGCATTTCTAATTACTTTGACAATAATGTGGTGAAAAAATTATAGTTGCTTGTTTGAAATCTAGACTGGTGAGTGAAAGACAATGAAACAGTTACAATTTATATTTAATAACTTTTGCATTTAGTGATGTGCAACACATGTGGGGCTTTACATCTTATGTGTTTTTTTCTTTTTTCATATTTTAAGCAATCTGGACCGAAAGGAAAGGTAAGCTTACTGTTGATCAAATGAGCATGGCAATAAGCATTATGAAAATTAACTGATTGAGTGCTGTATTAATGCTAGTTAAAGAATATTCAATCTAGTCAATCATATCTGCTCATGTGTGGTAGAGTTTGATTGTTTTTAGTTCTGTTTTTAAGGTTAATTTACTCGCTTTTATTGAAAAAGGACCTTTACATCCATCTCTAAGTAATGCTGTGTTACTGTGAATTTTGGATAATTTTCCACCAGAAATTTATTTATATATCCAATGCAAAATTGCGTAAATATTCTCTGGATTTTAAGAATTCAGTGCTAATTCTTTTTGTAGAGCAGTGAACTTTTTATAATAGAAAGGTTCTGAAGCACCTTAGTAAAATTATTCTGATGCTCTTAGTAGGCTGTTTAACAGCTTTCACTCTATCATCTCAGCTTGGTTTGAATAACATTAAAGGTTTTTATTGTATTATTGTGTATATTTTGTTCATGAAGTGCATATGTTAAAGCTGTTAATAGAGAATGTATAGCAAAACCTGGTACACTGGGTTTTTATTGTTCATTTCAGGCTAATTTCTCACTTGTTTTGCATCTGGTTTACTGCTGTTAATATTTTGTTAGCACTATGAAATAGTATACATTTATTTTCCTTCATATATAGCATAAATTTATATAGTAGTGGAAATGTTTTCTTCGTAGTAATGAACTCATTGAGTTTTTGTAAATATCCTGTCTGTGTAGGTGACATTTAGCAGTATGAGCTTGATACCAGGTTGAATTGTTTAAAAGTATATATGATGTTTAACTAATAATGACATAAATAGCACAGTTCTTCGTGAATTCAGGATTTTCTAGATTTATTTCAAATTCAGAAAATCAAGCCTTTCTGTTCTACTGCCTTTTGTTACTTCTTAAAAGAACTATCAAATAGATGCTCATCAGCGAGTTAGTGTCACTGTATGGCATAGAAGAAAAGGTTTGAGTTCCATGCTGGTGTGATCTTAATTTTCTCACAGGGACACCTGCTGCTTCTTCATCCAGTACTACTGGATATGTTCCTTTTTCTTTGCCTGCTTTTTGTTGTTGTCCTAGCAGGGGAAGATGATGTAGGCAGGAGCTGCTAAATTTAGCTTTAATCATTTACTGTCATGATAAGTGCAGCAGCAGCAGCTCCTGACTTTCTGGTCTAAAGGGGGTTGCTGACCTGTGTTCTGAAAACCCTATTCCCTGTGCTGCTGCTTCTCTTCTCAGCCTTTGGTTTTACTCTGCTTCTGCTCTAACACATGCTGAAGGTAAATCTCACCTCAGCAGCTTTGTGCTTCAATCTTATTGTGCTTTACTCTCTTTTTGTGTAATGATGTAGAAACCAACAGCCTGCGTGCAGTGGTACATCTCCAAATCAGTGCATGCAGAAGTAGAGGAAAGGCTGAATAAGGCAGCCTGTCAAAGACCCAGGCTGTCCATTAAACACAGCTCTTGTGTAAGCCTGCACCTCAACAAAATTAGGACTTGGTGCAGCCTTTTTGATGTGGTTTGTACCAAATTCCCAGATCCAGATGTTTCTTTGTGTTTGTTTTCTGGCATAGCCAGAAATTGTGGGCCTGCCTCTTCCCCTCATTTCCCCCTTCCCTCCCCCACTTTTCTGTTTTTTGTTTTCCTAGAGATGAAATTTTAAGTGAAAACGTCACTTTATCTAGAGACTTTTATAAAAGTCTGTCTACCAGGCCAGTGTGAAGATACTAAAAATCCAATTCCATCAACAAGAGAATATAGCAGTAATAATGAATGTTTCCTGAAAATACGAAATCAGTGACAGCATTTTGTCTGGGCAAAACATGCTTACTCAAGAATATTGTAGCATTTAGCAGGTAAAATATGTCAAAAGATCATTATGCTTTCCAGGAAGTCCAGACTGCCTCAGTGTTTCAATCCTGTGTGTTGCAGAAAAAGCTTGATCTTCCTTGCTCCTGTAATTAATGTTTTGCTGTTTGATGCTTTACTACTTCCTGAGATTGCTTTTTATCAAATACATGTCTACTTCCCTTGTACCTAAAGATAGTAAAAGTGCTTATAATAGAGATAGACGAGATGCCTAAAATTGTTTCACCTCTGAGGGTTGTTTTTTTTTTTAACTGTTAGACACAGTATATAGCTAATCTTGCATCTTGATCAGCTCAGCTGTTTGATCCCTCAATTATTCCTGTTGAAATGGAAGATTTAGCTTTGGCCAGGGTTTAACAGCAAGAAGACATTTGTTTTGAAGTGCTGTATGTTTTTAAATCTGTTCTAAGATTTTTTTTCTTTTCCAAAAAGTCCTTTTAAAGGTGAATACAGTGTTTGATTTAAAAAACAACCAGTTTGCTTTCTCTTTCCGCACTCACAATTAAATGGCTCAGTGTATTAAGTATTTTACTGGAGAAGGTATTAGTGGATCTGCAGCTGTTCAGGCAGCAACAAACATTGTGCTCAGAAGGGCAATTTTGTTTCCTAGTCTGTAAAAACTTCATGGTGTTGTGCTCTCCCTTTCTCTTTGTGGGTTTTTCAGGAAAGGAAAGTCTTAGAAGGTGCCTAAAGTTGCTGCCATCTTGTGGAAGGGCTGTCACTGTCTCCAAGAAAGCATTTTTTTACATTTTTTTTTAAGCTGAAATCTAAAATTAAATACTCTTTAAATTTGTCTTCACTTTTCTTTCTAATTCAAAGCAACTTCAAGCCTGACATTTAATTGCTAACCACACTAAAGTGTGTTGGGAAGCCTCAGTTCTCTTGGAGCTGGTTTTTGTGACTTGGGTTTGGGTGTTACTGGTTCATTATGAGTGTATGAGTTCTGTATTGTGGGAGGAGAAAGATACACATTTTCTTGCTACTGCTTCTGTACACTTGCAAGTGTTTGGCTGTTTAAGAGCTATAAAGATGAGTCTGTGATGCTAACATAAAATTCAGATGGGATAGATAATGCTAGTGCATTCTGACACGTTGTAAAAGGATTATTTAGCTTTATATGATAGATAATGAATTTGTCATCTTAATTAGATAAATATATTTTGCATATTAAAAGGGTAATACTAGTACTCTAGTGCTTTAGTACTCTAAATCGGCCATATCGTTTGCTTTGTTTGCTTTCAATTAAATGACCAATAGTTTCAATATTGTTTCTTTTAAATATCATTTGTGTTATATATTTTAGACATCTTACAGCAGATAATTTTTCTAGAAGTAATTATGTTCAAAATGAGACTTATTGTTGTGAAATACTAGTGAAAGATAATTGTGACACAACTTACTTGCACCCTTACTGCAGTGTTTGTGTTTTTCAAGCCTAAAATGGTGTTAGTTTCTTTACCCTTTAAAATGTCATGAGCATTGGTTTTGACACTACAGCTTCTCATAATAATGAGTTTGAGCTTTGCCTTTTATTTTCACTAATTCTGCTTAAAGTAATTCCACGTGATTTGAATTTTTAAGGAAAACTATCTAAAAAATCATGTGTTTAATTTATGAATAAATATTCATACTGAGTTTCCAATTTTTGTGTGTGTAGGTATTAAAAAAAAATAAAATCTGGGGCTTCAGAAACACATTTGACACAATCAGTAACAAATACATTACCTCATCTGTCATCTGTGATATGTTTGCCAGCAGTCATGATAAAGTACTATGACATCTCTACATTCTGAATAGCCATGCTTGTTTCTCAGTCCTTCTTTCTCCCAGAATTTTCTTTGAAGCTGCAGCCCATCAACACAATCAAATGTGTTTGGTATTAGGTAAGAAGTGTCCCAAAGGCCACTGTAGATTAATCTTGCTCCAAAGATATTAGTTAATAATGTTGCCTAGAAATGCAGAAAATTCAGAGGTTTTATAATTTGATGCATTAGGAAATGCTGTGCTGAAAGAAATAAAATCTTATACCTAGAGCTAAAGTCTACTTCAGCCATAGCCAAATTTTTGTCAGATGGGTCCTCAAAATTTAGCTGTTAGTGGAGATGTTACTACCTACAGCTGTTTGCTTTGCTCTCTTGCTGTTGATGTCCTTGTAATCAGAGGTAGCAATATGGCACATGTGTGACCCATTTGCAGCCCAGTGCTTAACTTTCCAATAAAACCAGTTTCTGGTGAGTTTGTTGGCAAGGCTTCCTGTGTTTCAGATGTTTGCCATCTTCTGTTATGGCAAGAATAGTAATCTGTTGCTGCAAGGCTGAGAAAGAAATGTGCTACAAACAGTAACCCACATGCACTGAGCTTCAGGAATCTTAATTTGCTGTCAGCATGATTTGACACACGTGTGTGTAAACTGAAAACATCTTTCAGGAGACTCAAATCTTGCTATAATGCCATATATTACATTAATTTGCACAAAAATATGTGATATCTATATTATGCAAGTTATACCAGCTGTCTATATTACAATATTTTAAAAACAAATATATAGTAACCATGCCTGCTGTGTTATTCTTTCTGGTTTTTGACCACAATAGTTTTTGACATTGGATCTCTTTCCTCTGTTTTGCATCTTCTCTTCCTGTTTTTTAAGTTGTGGAACCTGTGGAATCTACTTTAATATTAAAATAATAGTTGTTTCTATTCTTGGCTTTTGAAAGTATCTGTTTTGTATTTCATGAATGATGAAGAGGAGGAGATGCAGGCTTCAATATTTGGAAACTTGGGTCTAAAAGTGACAGACTCCAGAACTATTGATGAGTATAGGGGAGATGTAGGTCAGAAACACTTCCAAGACATTTATTGTTGCTGTTTCTATTGTTCTGGTAAATGTGTACAAATAGTATGTAATAGGAGAAGCTACTTATTGTAGCTTTCAGATACATTTCAGGTTTGCTTTGTTCATGTATAATTGTGACTAAATTATAATGATGTCTCTTAAAAGAACAACCATACATCTAATTGGTTTTCCAGAAAAGAATACCCACCTCAGCTTCAGAAAGTGGAGGCAGACCACATTAGATTACCACGGTCTCAAGGAGTGGGTAAGTTGCTGTTGGAGTTTTCATTTCTTCTAAAGAGAATAATTTTTTTAATACCTGATCTGGGTGGGTACGTTGCCAAATCTCATATAACCTTTAGTATATCTACTTTTACAGCATTGTGTTACTCTAGTTTTGTACGAGTTTGTGCATGAAGGGATGATTTTGCCCTTCTTGACAGATTTCTGCAACTAGTTCAGTCATGTAATAATTTTAAATTAGTCTTCAGTTATTTTAAAAGCAACAGAAATAAGGGAGAATTTAGGATTATAAAATTGGAGATGGAACAGATCTCTGGAGTTAACTAATCTGAGCCCAAACCCCTAGCTTATCTGTGAATTATTGATGAGGAACTTCTGTAGCAGCGATAGTACAAGAAAAATGCGATGTATCAATCAGCACTTGGTATGAAGTGTATTCATACACTGAGGGAGTTAATAAAAGAATCAGCGTCAGCTAGAACATGCTCTTAGCTCATAGTTAGGAAATGCTGACGGAAGTGCAGTAGAAAAGATATAGTTTGGTTTCAGGTGTGGAAATTGTGAAATTGGAAAAGAAAATACCCTGGGTTTTTTTAAGCTTTGTTAGTACAGATAGAGTCTGAAAACCTGCTGTTCAGCTGCTTAGTCACCTGCACTGGCAAGTTGTACTGCTGTGCCATATTAGGTTAGTGTTAAGTAGATCTTCAGCAGTACTACTCTATAGTAAGTTAACTTAGGAAAAAAACACCACCTGTTACTAATTCTTTTTTGAAGATGAGTCATTCTTTAGTTTTGAGATGTCTTCTCATAGTGGGATATTTGTGAGACCATCAGTCTGTATACTGAAAAGGTGTTCATGTCTATTAAAAATAATACAGTCTTAAAAAAAGTTCCAATATGCAGACTGCATTTGAAGGTATATAAATAGCATTTTTTCATGAAACCAATTAAGGCACTGTTGTGCAACACATTCCATTTCTTAAAATGCACAGAGTGAGATTTAATTAATGAGTTTCTGTGTTCCTATACTCTTACAGTATTTAAATTAATGTCTCAGTATAAACCAGGACACAACAATATAATTCACTACTACTATGTCTTGTGATGAAGGAGTAAATCTCTTGGTTGACACTTTGCCATGTTCCTAGGTGGCCGAGAAGGCCAGTGGCATCCTGGCCTGTATCAGCAATGGTGTGGCCAGCAGGACCAGGGCAATAATTGTCCCCTGTACTCAGCACTGGTGAAGGCCACACCTTCACTGCTGTGTCCAGTGTTGGGCCCCTTCATTTGGAAAGGACATGAGCATGTCCAGAAAAGGGCAGTGGAGCTGGTGAACGGTCTGAAGCACAGTTTTGATAATGAGCAGCTGAGGGAGCTGTGGGGGCATTTAGCCTGGAGAAAAGGAGGCTCAGGGGATACCTTATTGCTCTCTAGAACTACCTGAAAACATGTTGTAACCAGGTGGAGGGGGTCAGTCTCTCTTCCATGTCTTAGGTAGAAGGATGAGAGGTAAAAGCCTTATGTTGTGCCAGGGGGGGTTCAGATTAGAAAGTAGAAAAAATATTTCACTGAAAGAGTATTTAGGCTTTGGAAAAAGTTGCCTGTGGTGGTGACAGGGTCACCGTCTCTGGAAGTGTTCAAGAGGCTTTGAGATGTGGCATTTGGGGATATGGTTGAGAGGTGATGATGGTGGTACCACGTTAATAGTTAACAAGATGATCTTGAAAGTCTCTTCCAGCCTTGATGATTATGTGAAATCCAGATTACAAAGAGCATTTCAAATTGTTCTGAATGCACTCACCAGTAATTCTGTGGTAAAGATTTTCATCAGCATAATCTAGCATCCCCTCCTATTTTTGGCAACAGACCCTCCACTTGATTTTCAGTGAAGTTAGCATAGATTTGCAAATCCAAAGCCTCTTGCAAAGATATAAGATTAAAATTGTCAATGAGCATCTCTGCCATAGTATTACTTAAAGTACATTTTTGAAGTTACTTTGGGGAATGTTTTTTTTTTTTTTTTTAGTTACACGACAAATCAATCATGAGACATTTGAAACGGTGTACTTTTTTGAGGTTTAAAAATGTCTTTATGTTCGGCTCAAGTTAGTATATGTAAAGTAGTTTGTTGAAGTTACTTTGGGCAATTTTTTTTTTTTTTTTTTTAGTTACACGACAAATCAATCATGAGACATTTGAAACGGTGTACTTTTTTGAGGTTTAAAAATGTGTTTATGTTCGGTTCAAGTTAGTATATGTAAAGAAGTAAGATGATCATAATTATAACAGTATGTGAGTGGACATTTCTTGTTAATGTTCTTGCATATTTTCCCTTCTAGACAGTGCAATGGAGAATACAGATGAGTCTGAATCAGAATCTGACATTAAGAGAAAGGTGCGACAGAAAGGTCATTGCAATTCTTATCAATCTGACTTGAGTCTTTCTGCTCCAAAAAAATGCTTAACTCAGTCAAAGGTGGGTTATATTTTCAAAATATATAAACTCTTGTTGAACTTTAAAAGTTGTTGCATATTTTAAGGACAGACATTCAGGAGTAAAACAGTTTGATGTTTTAAAAATCCTTAGAGTTTGGAGTAGGATTTACATAATTTAAAAAAATTTACAGTGATAGAGATATTTAAGTGCTAATATTGCTATTAGCTATGAAATATTTCTTTCCTGATTTGAACGGACAGAAGCTACACTGAAAAGAAAAAGAATCTATGCTCTAATTGAATGGCTAATTGGTAAACCAGAGACTGATGATTTTAATTTGCAGAAATAGAAGAATAATATATTGCTCTTGGACAGTTTTGGGTTTTTTTTTTAGTGTCATGATTTTCTGTACTCAGTAAAGAGAAAAGTACTGTAAAAGTTCAAGTACCTTTTATTTAGATGTTCGCTTTTCCAGCAAAAGTAGCTCCTTAGGTATCCAAATGGTATTCTGTGGTCTAGATGCAGCCAACCAGGATGTTTTTTCAGGAACTTGTTGGAATATCAGATGTAAGATACTTTGGAAATTGCTGTAAAGCTCTCTGTATTTTTTATCAACTTGTCAAGCTACTATGGAAGTTTCATGATGCCCACATACAGGTCACACTGTTCGACTAATCAGAGCAAAACTTCCTGTAAGGAGATCTTGGTTTAAAAAAAAAAAGAAACAAGCTAAAAAAATTATAGATTTATGATTTTTATATATGCTTAGCTTTTGTTTGAAACACCTGGTACTGCTCTTTGGCATTTCCATTGCTTATTTAGTTAATTAATATGATGTTAATAAGGAAACTGGTTTAAAATTTTAGGCATGTGGTAGAAGTAGGGGAGTGCAATTGCTCTATACTTAAGATCCTGCAGGTACTCTTGGTGCCTTCTCTTGAATATTTTTAATGTTTGATAGAAATTCTTCAATGTGATAAGCAGTATCTAAGAACTACATCCTGTAACAGTGCTGAGGCACAACACTGGTTTTGATATCATATCACTTGCTATCTCATCCCATAACTCAGATTTTAAGGGTGTATTATATTTTATACACTTGGAGTTTTTTGCTTCTGTTTCTCTATGGTATGTATAACCTTGTTAAATTGCAGAAATTTTGTAAAAATAGTATATTCTCATTGTATGATTTTCGTCTTTAAATTTGGGGTTCAAAACTGCTTCCCACACCTGTAGAAGTCCTGTTTTGGAGGCATGTCATGGCCAGGTATGGGGAGAGGTGTAAATTGTGAAAGCTGTGCTTTAAAACTAAATTCTGAAAGTTCTTGGTGGGATATAGGTATTTGTTGCCTTCAGTAGTTCACAGTACAGTGGTTATGCCATTTGAGTTCAGTGCTCCAGGAGACAATAGCATGCACTAAATTTTCATCTCTAGAGATGAAAATATTCATATTCACTTTGGTACTTGTTCTGTAGTTTATATGTTAATATTGAATCCCTCAGATTTAGAAGTCCAAGTTCTACACTTGTACTACAAGATGAAGTGGGATCTAGTAAATATGAGAAAAACAAAAGACATCTGTTTTTGCAGTGATAGGATGAATTTTCCCTTGTAGCCCCTGCTTGCTTCTTGAAAGTTTGGGGAATTCTGATTCTTCAAGTCCTATTTTCTTCTCTCTGACACATGACTCTACAGCAATATATATACTTTGCTTTTTCTTCATCTCCCTTGAGGAGTGAATTTTCCTCCATGCCTTGCCAGGCTGTTACAAGATACCTTGGAAGGACAAATAAATTTGACCTACAGGATTTCTTCAAATTCTCTCCAGCATTGCTCTATGGATCCTTAGGTTACTTTACTTTTGTCCCATGGAACTGTTTTTTACAGGAATGGTGTAACTGGACCATCTTGCTGATGGATAGATGTATGCACTGAACAGTATGCAAGGTTTTGTTTGCAGAAGAAAATACAAGAAGGAAAATCTGAATTATCCAACAATAATTGCTTTAAAAAAGTTGCCACAAATTACATTTGTTCCTTTTAGAACATTTTTAATTTTCTTAAATGAAATAAAAAATTGAGATGTGTTTTAATGGTTGCTTTCTCTGCTTACTGTAATTTCTTATATAGTGTTGTCAATCTCCACTGGATATTAACGAAATTTTTTTTCCACCAAAAGGGTTTTCATGCACTGGAAGAGGATCCTTAGGGATGTTGTTGCAGCACCATCCCCAAAGATATTTTAAAAAATAGGTAGATGTTGTGCCTGGGAATCTGATTTAGTGATGACTTGACAGTTCTGTGTTAATGGTTAGACTTGATGATATTAAATGTCTTTTCCAAGCTAAGTGATTGTATGATTCATTCTGAACAGAAATTAAGTGCAAGATCTGGAAATTGTGTCTTTCTTTAGAATTACTGATTATATTTGTTTCTCCTTTAGCTTTCGGAACAGGTTGATTATTCTACTGAATGCCCAAATTGTGGGAGGGCAAATGAAAATCAGACCAAATGCCGACATTGTGAAAGTGCTTCTCTAAAGGATTTGCAAAGAGTCTCCAGACAAACTGTGACATTAAGTGAATCTGTGGGACCTTTATCACGTTCTTCAATACATCAGAATTCAGCAGGGCAAAAATCTTCAGGTACAGGGTTCAGCACAAAGAAGTTTTACAGTTCTGCTGTTGGGAAAGGTCCAGCGGATATTCTACTGAGTAATGAAGTAGTAGGACATTCTATGTTACGACAGAATGGAAAAGTTGGTCTTTTAACTGGGACAAAAAATCCTAAAATTACAGGAAACTTAAGACAGAGGGGTACAAGACCATCTGAACTAAACGATCCAAGTAAGTACCTTTTTATGAATTCAGCCATTAGCTGTAAACCCAGAATATTGTGTAGCGAAGGAACTGTTCATGCGGGTTTACGTAATTGATGTTGCATGGGATTATTTTGTGTCTGTGTTCTTGGGGAAGAGGGACAGAACTTTTAATAATTTCCTTTTCATATGCAGAGGTACACTTCAAGAAAGATTAACACTGGGGAAAAAACAAAAATTATTTTGTGACTTTTTTTCTTTTGTTTGTTTGCTTTTAAAAATATTTACATTTGGGGTATTGGAAAAAACAATATTCTTAGCAGAATTCCATCAGTCATTCTCCCAAGAGGAAAGACAGAATTTGATTTTATTTTGTGTTTTCCCTCCTCTTTTCTTCTGAGCTCTTAATCTATTTAAATTTAATAATTTGTAAAATATTAATTTCTGTGCTTTCTCTGTGTAAACTCAATAATCAGGAAGGATGGAGTAAAGGAAAGTGTTTTTGGTTAGTTTTATTAGACTATGTTATCCTATTGGTTTGAATGATTTCAGTCAATTTCTCTTGCAGGTTTATAGGTTATATTACTGTCAGTTCTTGACTGAACCAAGAAAAGTTCACATCTGTTTAGAGGTGGACTAATGATACCCATTCTTTGTATAGTTAGTTATAAGAGATAAAAAACAAGGAAGAGAGTGCTTGCAACCAGATTCCAAATAAACTTTAGTAAAAGCGTACTATAATGGATATAATGTTTTTGGAACTGCAGGACATTTACATAAATAACTTTTGAAGTATTACTTGAAAATAAATTTCTGTTACAGAAAAAATATAGTGGTTGAGAATGTAATATTTTCTGCTTAGTTGTTTTGTCTAGTGGTGAGGAAGAGGAGGAGGAGAATAGTAGCAGCACTAGGAGCATGGAAAGTATTTCCCTTCGACCTGCAGATTCAGCCTGTTCCTCCCCAGCTCCTTCTACAGGAAAGGTGGAAGCAGCATTAAAGGAAAACAATTGTGAAATAGAACAGAGAATAGGTAGTATAACAACAATACAGAAATTGCCATCACACTAGCAAGAATAGCCAAGAATGAAAAGAAATTTCGGTTACAGAAAAATGTAGTGGTTGAGAATGTAATATTTTCTGTTTAGTTGTTTTGTCTAGTGATGATGATGAGGACGAGAATAGTGGCAGCACTAGGAGCATGGAAAGCATTTCACCTCGTCCTGCAGATTCAGCCCGCTCCTCCCCAGCTCCTTCTACAGGAAAGGTGGAAGCAGCATTAAAGGAGAACAGTTGTGGAATAGAACAGAGAATAGGTAGTATAACAACAGATACAGAAATTGCAGTCACACTACCAAGAAAAGCAAGAATGAAAGATCAGGTACTATTTAATGCTTTGTTTAAAGAAAACAGATTCAAATAATAAATGGAATATGTAAAGGCTTGTTTTGCATTGTCAGATGTTGGCTATATTTGATTGTTTTTCTTATTCAGCAGCTCATCAAGTAGTCTCTCTGCATACTTAATACTGGAAACATAAGAAAATGTGTTCATTACATTTTTACAAGCATTCACAATGATTTGAATTATGCTGTTAACATAAATGCTTCTGTGTTGAATGTTTACTCTGAGACTGGACAGGGATTCTCTGTGAAGCTCAAGGTCTTAGTTTGCAGCAGAATGTCAGTTGCCTGTTGAGATTTTATGAAGTTAAACATCAAAAGACACATTGACCCTTTAAAATTAAAATGCTTTGAGAATTGTCCCAATTAATAACACTTATTTTAGGACTTTTGTGGATGGGGCTTGTGCTTTTTAGTTGAGTGCTGCTGTAAGAATTGCATAATCAAAGACAAAAAAATACTCCATGGGCACACCTGAAGTGTGGCCAAAGGGGACAGTTTTCATACTAGGTTAAAAGTCATCTCAATAGTGAGCTATTGAGAGGAATAAATTCCATGTGGCAATTAGTAGTGGAATAACAGTGCTGATGAAAGCAATTCTTGAGTCACTTGTCCAGTTTCACTATTGTGAGTTTGATTCAACAAGAGAATCGAATCAGATATCCAGTTCTTTGAGTTAGAACACTAAAGTACTGATGCCAAAACCTTCTTGCTATGTTGAGATTCAGAAGCCAACATTCTGGTGCTGTAGTTGATGAAATTATGGATGTTTATAATATGTTGTATAATTAGTCACCAATATCAATATGAAGCTGTGAACCCCCAGCCTACAATAAAGCTGTGAGACTCAAAACTTGGATTATAAATAGTTTTTAAATTAAGTTATTCTGGCAGTAGGTGCTGAATTAATTTGAAAGCATTGCATTGTGAAGGCACTGGTGTCTGACTTCTGAAACTCTCAAAAATGTTTTTTTTTTGTATATCCATATGTTCCTGTTCACTAGTCTTTACAAACCACTAATACTATATGTTAGATTATTTTAGAATCCAAAATTGCTTTTGAAAATGGGTGAGATAAAAAATTCTGCATTGACTCAATGAACCTACCAAGATATCACAGCACTCTTCTTAGATACCATTGCAAATCTTTGTTCAGCTGTATTTCTCTCAAAATATTCATTAATTCTGCACTGAAGAGGCTACTTGAATATAGCATCATTTCAGACTTTGCTGTTTTATTGTTTGTCTGCGATTTTTTTTAAGCTTTTAATAATGTTTAGCCAGTCCAGCAGACAAAAAAGAAATGCTCTTTTCAACAAGAAGCCTAGGAAAACATTTTAATTACAAGGGTTTAGAATCCCTACCTTCTCCAGTGTATACAATGAAGGAAGCATCCAAAAGTATATTTTGAATTATTTCCAAGATAGACTAGTGATTTGGGACTTTGAAATAATTTTCAAGATTTAGTCTCAATAGAAACACTGAATCCCTTAGAATGTTTTTTCTGTGGGAGTTTAATTGCATTTTGTAACCAAAAAGAACGTTTATTCATGGGCAGCTTTATGAACAATATAAATACCAAAGAAAAGACTAGTGTACAGAAAATCCGTCTACAAAATAGAGCAATATAAGCAATACAACAAATAAATATATTTATCTGCTGACTATCAGCAGACTTTATTTCATTTTAATAGTTTATTTTTGTAAAATTTTTCTGTTGGTTAACAGGATACTTTATTGAGATTACAGCTTCAGTCAGCATCTAGAGACTTTCCTTGAACTGGGGCCAAATGCCACGTGGCTGCTTTTCAATGTTCAGTCTTCTGATCTTGGAATCTATCCTAAAAATATCTTAGTTGCTCTGTAGAGATGTCTTTAGGAAGTTTGATTTGGCTTATTTATTTATGTTTCTTGAAAACTGTACTCTGGAAATGTAGTGATGGATGCAGTGTACTTCAAGAATTAGTCTCCAAAAGCTTGGATTAACAAAAATTGAATGAAAAAATTAAACCACCAGCATCGTGGTGGTTTTACAGCATTAGTGTTTTTTTATCTAAATAAAGTGCATTAAAATTAACTTCGTTTTGCTAGACTGCATAGTGTTCCCAGAAGGTAAAAATAAATTGGTTTTGGCAATTTAGAAGCACTGTTGGAGATTTGGAAATGTCAATAAAGTGTTCATGAGTGTCAGCTTAGCTTTTATTTTCTTCTTGAATGTAGCAATATTGACATCCTCAGGTGTTACAGGAAGTCTTTTAGTAACTATCTACCTTCTGTATATGTTTGAGGTGGATGCACTAGTAAGTACTTCTGTTGACCAACAGAAAAGTAGCTGAAGATAGAGTCATTAGTTTTAACAAGCTTGATTTAGCAATAAACCTCAGTGAGACATTCTGAACCCTTGAAAATTACTTTTCAGTTTGGGAACATTGTGTCTAACACTCCAATAAAACGTCGCAAAGTTATTTCTCAAGAGATGATAACCGAGGCTGCACCTCTAAATTATCAAAGTTCCTGTGAAAGTGTCATTCTGAACTGCCGAAGTATACGAATAGGAATGCTGCGCAGAATGGTAGTGGAACCTGTGATTGTGAGTAGCCTTGCTCTTTCATAGCTCTCTTTTCACGTTTTGATGGGTATTATATTTTTGTATTTGAACAACATAATGTTTTGCCTTTGTCTGGACAACAGTAAGTTTGTCTCCAATTTCAGAGATTTTGATTTCCAAAGAACCTCAAATTACTGCTTCATTCAAATACATGCAGTTGCTCTGGTTCTTAATAGGGATACTGTGCTGCAGCACTCTCAAAAAACTTGTTTGCATGCTGGGGGAGGTTATGGGCTAGCATGCATTTGTTAAAAAAATTGAAAACAACAGCTACAAGAAAGTCGATATTGATAGGTGTGAGGAAGAAGCATTGTCCTAGAGGTGAGTAATTCTACTTCTGCAGATTTTTTCTTTTGTTAGCTTTGTAAGTTACATGGAGTTTTCAAGGAGACCTTGAATGTTACTTGTATGCAGCCAGCCACATAGAATGCATACTTCTTGCTGGAGTAACCACAGAAAGAGCAGAGAGATGTTACTTGTTCTCTCCACCTCTCCACAAAACACTATTGTTTGATGTGCCTAAATGCTGACAGATGACATTTTCTTTTGAAGAAAGAGAATTCGTGAATTTTTCAGAGTACTGTAATGTTTCTGAAAGCAGAGTACTTCAGAGAGATCTAAAGTTTTCAGTATGACTGAAACAGACTAGAATAGAAAAAAATGTGCTTGCCTCGAGTTGTGCTAAAATGTAGATTTTGTTTTTTCTTGAAACTCTAATTTTAAATATTAATTTTTAAATGTTTATTACTTAAATACTAAGTCAACTGAAATGTGTTTGCTAACAGTTTAAAGGCTTTCAGTCAATTAAATTTGCAGATGTGAAACCTTAACAATTGTTTTGTCTTTCAGTTTTGCCTGGATTATATCAAAATACGCCTAGAGAGCCAAGAAGGTGTGTACGTTTCATTTTATGTTAGTACTCAGTGTATTTATTTTGAATGAAGTAACTCTGTCAAAGGTATTAGCAAGTGAATCATAATTAAATGTTCATTCTCGTTTTGTCATTTGTGTAATAAATTATAATGAGTGTCTGTAGTTAGATAAGAGAAAAGAAAATGGAGAGTACAAATCTGGCCTGAACTGCCTAGTGAATTAAAACCAAAATGTTTTTGCATTATCTCTACATTCTACTGACAGAAAATTCACTATTTGTGACATGAGTACAGCTGGGTTATTAGCTCTGCTTCAGCTGATCTGATTTTTCTTGATCTAATCATTCATTTAAAGATCTATTGATAATGTGTTGATTGGCAAAGGCTTTCTACCCTTTAACAAAAGTCATTAACAAAAATCAAGAGTAACCCTCCTGTAAATTGTTAGCTTTTTAACACCTTATTAATTCTTTTATTTCGGTTGTATTAAATAGACAGTAAAAACCACACTGATGTTGTAGACCTTTCCTGTCTAGATCTCTCTGGACAATTTTGTCTCTAGCCTGAAAGTTGTATATTTTATATCACTGAAAGAAATAGTGACATAATTTAGAAAGGGTGAGTTACAACTCCTGCTCTGGGTCATATCTTTTCTTTTGTAGGGTTTAGTTCTGGGCCTGAAAAGCTTTGTTACCTTTTATCAATCTTAAGTTACATTCTTAAGATCCAGTCCTGTTGAATTTTGTTGTTGTTATTTGTAAAAGAGAACTACTGTATTTTGCAATTATTACATGCAGAAAGTTGTCTCACAACCTGTAAAGATAAGCATAGCCTTTGCTAAGTCAAGCATTTAAGTTTATGTTACATGTAAAATACAGATGCATAGAAACTATGAGTTGTCATGCATTAAATGTATTTTTAAAAATAAAACACTGAAAGGCTTTGTGTAATTTGTAGAAATAGCTACCAAGTTTTAGTTAAAACAGCTGTGTGGTGAAATTATTTCCACAGCACCTAATTTGTCAATAGCATAAAAAATGGTGACTCATTAAATGCTGTGTCTGTTGGAGCACTTAGCACTTCACTATTTTTTCTTTATTTTTTTTTCCTTCTTTTTTTGAGTTTTGCATGTATATCCACTTCTCTATCAAATTTAATAATTCAGTAAAACCTGTAAAATACTCAGCATTGGCATTGGCAGCATCCAATGCAGTGTTAAAATTTTACTATGTTACTGACATTCCTTTTAGGGAATAAACTAGGAGTAGTCCTTTGTTTCCTCAGGGAATCAGATAAATTCTCTGTGTGTGTTTATGCTCTTCTTTTTAAAGTTATTTTTCATATGGGAGCTCAGTCAAAGATACATGTGCAAAGAAAATTTTACAAACTTGCTGTAAAATGTGTTGTAGCAATAGTTGCAAATTTAAGTCACTGGAAATTATGGGGGTTGTTTTCTGTGGAATGAAAAGTAAAGTTGGTGGGCGGAAAACAGTTTGTTTCTGATGTCTTTCTTGACAGATGACATTGGAATTTAGCCTATCTTTTAAGATATGAAAAGCCATCACTTCTTGCATGTGTGTTAATTTCAAAGTTGTAAAAACTTCTAAGAAATTTAGAGAGCACATAGTGATTACTTTTTAAAATCAAGAGGGAAATTGTAAAGGAAACTTATAGGCTTTTATTGTATTTCAATATGTCATTATTTTCTCATAGAATCAGAAAGTGATGTCAGAGAGATTAACCTGAAAACATCAGAGCTTACTAAATGTGAATGGTGTAGTGTCCGAAAATTGCCAGTAGTTTTCCTACAAACAGTACCTTCAACCTGTAGCAGTCTGAGAGAGCAACTGAAAATGAGTAAAGACAATGTCTGGTACGAATGTAAAGGAGACAGTAAGTAAAACAATTTTAGTCTACTATTCACTTCAAATTGTATTTTCATGTTTTGGGTCATGAATGAGTGCATTAAGACTAAAAGGGTCATCACTAGCTGGGGTAGGTGTAGTGTTTTTTCAGACACTATTACCATCCCAGGCTGAGAAAAGGTACAGTTCAGAGCAGCTGGGCATTCTTTTTGCAGAAACATGCTAGTTACAGCACTAAATCAATTTAATATCACTTTTTTCACTAACATTTGTACCTAATGAAAGCAAGTTTGTTTGATTAGCTTTTGTATACAAGCTGTTATATTTGTATGACAGCTTTTGTAATATTTCTGCCTTCTGTGCTGTACTGCTGACAGGCTTTAGCTTTAGTAGAAAGCATTATATAGGTTGCCTTGGGATTTTTCCCCCCAGCATACTTCTCATGATGTTGTGAGGTAGACAAATATTTGCTTGGAGAACATGTGGATTATCTTCATGTATGTTAAGATTAATGCAATTTCTACATAATTTTCAAGGTCCTAGCATCTTAATAGGCACACTTATTAAATGTATCATTGAGTCCTCTTTCTCTTCAACAGGCTTTTCTTCAGGTTAAATTTGGTCATTATTTGTACTTACATACAGTTTTGTACATACATGAATGCATTCAAATGGAGGAAGAATGCTTTCAATAATCTCAGAGCTGAGTGCTCTCATAATACTATATAATAGTCTCATCCATGTCCTGTAAGAAGCATGAGCTGTAAGTAGTTTTAGAGTTACAGAAGTAATTGGAGAGCATGCAGGAGACCGGACACAATTCTGGGAGCAGGAATCAAACCCCAGGTGGACACAGGTGTTCACCAAAAAGGAAAAAGCTTCCCAAGTTGTCTGTGTGAGAAATCACTCTCTTGGCATGGCTCTCAGCAGTGACCCTGCCCTGCTCTTCTCCTTAAGGCTGGGCCACCGAGAGTTTTACATCCAACTGCTTCATTGCATTTGATATGCAGGAGCTTTGTGATAACACAGTTGCTCTCTGCTTTGTAAGCAATGAAATTAATTTTAGCCTGTATCCAGAGCTATATAAGCAATTGTGTGTAGATACCTAGCTCCCAAAACAGGAACACCCAAAAGCCAGTTAGACATCTAAATTCTGTGTGCAGTGAATTGGGAATTATGCTGCACAAGAGTTATTTTTCACAAGAGTTAGCATGCTGGGTTAAGAATGACCAAAGGGAAATGGTTATGCTTGTGTCTGAAATACGTCTTACAGGAAAACAGGTCCTGGCAGCTCTGTGTTAGGCAGTGACATGAGACTGGGATTTGCAGCCTGAATGCTATTCCTTTTTCTGGCTGTGTAAAATAATTCCTTTCAATGAAACTTACTGCTTTTTAATTTTCCAGATCATATAAGTGGATGATATTTATATAACAGCTGATTAATCTGAGTAATTCTCTCCAACTTCTTCAAAAACAGTGGTGTTTTATAGCATAACCTTCTAGGATCAGAGAGGAGATTGTGCTGAATATACACATTTTTTAAATTGTAGTGAAATGATAGGCTAGGAACTCCAGGAAGAAAAGGAGAAAGTATTAGTTACAAAGTCTTACTCTCAGTAAACAAAAATGTTATCTCAAAATATGTTTTGGCTTTGCATTAGTGTCATTTAAAAATTTATCAGATGTAGTACTTAACATTTCATCATTAAGGTAGAAGTTGAAGGCGCTCTTAGCAAATTCAGATAAGAAAAGTTCACCATTTAGTCTTGTCTCTTTGCTCACATCTGTATTACTGCTTGCATACATTATCAGCAGTGTGTACTCATGTTGGCCTAAAATTCCATGAAATCTGTTTATAATTGCAACATGCTTTATTTTATTTTATTCCTAAATGAATAATTTTCTCTCTGCTTTTTTTGCAGGTCAGGAAGAACAATACATAATTTTGATTTTTGAAACTGGTCTTGATCCTCATGCAAATTCAATATTTGAAAAAATAATTATGGACATTGGTATTAGAAACAATATTTCTGACTTCTTTGTGAAAATTTCCTTTGAAGAAGCCAATGCCAGGCTTGTTGCATTTACTAAGTGCTTGGAGGACAATTCCAAAGGAAGCCCATCTCACAGAGAAAGCAAACTAAAAAATGTAATTATGTTTTTGTTTTAGAACTAAGTCATTATATTATGTGGGCTACAAATACACTAAGGATAGTGTGTTAGCCAAAAAAAAATTCCATCAACTTTTTCTGGCTTTTATATGAGAATCTGCAGACTGGTCCATGGTGGATTATGAAACTCTGGGAAATAGTCTGTGCATTCACAGTGCTTTTTAGGGTGTTTAGTTTGATAGTAAACTTATACAATGGCCCACAAGTAGTGTTGTTATTTTAAATATTATTAAGGGATGAGAAATCTTTACTATAATCAGACAGCACACTTTTTTCCAGCTGGTAAAATACGGTATTTCAAACAAGAAATTAAATTGTACTGTTGTATTAATGTAATTAATGTTTTCATTAAACAAACTACTTTTTAAGGCATTAGAAAGTTTTACGATTCTGCAAGAAATGAGCAAAGACCTAAGTCAAATGGATGAGGTAGGAAAGTTAAAAACCCACAGACTTGAAGTCCTCAAAAAAACCAGATATTACACTGCTGAACTTCACTAAGTTTTATTACCATTTCAGTAAAATTGGGCACAGTATGCAAATTAATATTGACTCTGTTCTCTTAAGGTTGCTTCTGAGTCCAAAATGCAGCAGCGAAATAAACAGTTACCATTTTTTGATGATGATGAAGAAATTGGCGAACCACATACAGTATTTATTGGTCCTATAGAAAAGTAAGATATTTATCTTTGCCCTGTAATAATTCTCTGAGGGGTTTTTGGCATTTCATATTTCTTATTGAATGTATTTTTCTTCTCAGGTTGATAGTTTATCCACCTTCTCCAGCTAAAGGTGGTATTTCTGTGACCAACGAAGACCTCCATTGTCTAAATGAAGGAGAATTTTTAAATGATGTTATTATTGATTTTTATTTAAAGTAAGTTTTATTTCACATCAGTTTTTAGTCGTCTTTTACTTTGAAACTTGAAAAGTTCTGACATTAAAAATTCATAGGTCAATTGACAACACTTGGTCTCCAACTATATATAGCTGTAATTTTAAAGGTTGTTTTGTGATCTTGCAAGAAAGTTTGGTTCTTCTATCCTGCTTCACAGTGACATTGTTCCAACCTGATAAGGGTTCTTTGAACTTTTTAACATCTCAAGAGCAAATTTAACTAACAAAAAAACCCAGCTTTTTAAAGTTTAGTTGTTCTTTTCCAGAGTATCTGTGTTTCCTGGAATTTAATTTGTTTTGATTAACATAATACATAAGTTAATTTTATACTGTCACTGATGCTGCAGATGTTAGAAGTGTGTTAAATTGTTACATGCTGCTGGTTTTATGCTACACAGAAGGTAGCATATTTGTATATATTTTGAAAAATAGTATATTTTTCAGTCTATTAACATATTTTAGAAGTAAAAATAAAACTAGTGTGTCACTCTTAAGATTGTTTGGAGATCTGATGGCTCACATACAAAGTATATGTCTCTTAGATAGGTTTTTATGTAACAAAAACTCCTTGAACATTTGTTTTCCTGCCATGAAACAAAAATAAATACAAGAGCAGCAGAACAGCTTGTTGATTGAGCAGAAAAATAATACTCTGAAATATTAATGCCTTGAACTATTTACATAAATTTTGCATTAACTAGTTCCTGTGGATAGTCAGCTCCAAATAGCTATTCTGTGGGAAGCTGCTACAATTTGGTGGGGAGCACCTGTTAGCAGTCCTTTTTACCCTGGTGCTGAGTACTTTTGAGTTAAAACCTCCATTATTTTTTCTTTCTTTTTTTTTTTTTTTTTAAACTAATTAGGTATTTGGTACTTGAAAAGCTGAAAAAAGAAGATGCTGATAGAATACATGTGTTCAGTTCATTCTTCTATAAACGCCTTAATCAAAGAGAAAGAAGAAATATTCATGAAACTTCAAACCTTTCGTAAGTCTGTTGATAAGTCAGTTTAACATAGAGATAAGTGCAGTGAAGACTCTTAAAAACAGATGCTTTACAGAGAGAAATATCAACAGAACTCTAGGAAATATCCAGACCTTATGTATGGATATCTATATATCTATAAATATCTATGTAGCAGACATAGAATATCCCTTGAAAATCTTAACAAGCTGTTAAGGTGAACATATCTGGAAAATACTCCTTCAAATAAAATAAGCCACCCTGCAAATTGTTTGTTGGTTTCTTCTTGCAGAATACAACAAAAGCGACATGGGCGAGTAAAAACGTGGACACGGCATGTTGATATTTTTGAGAAAGATTTCATTTTTGTTCCCCTTAATGAAGCGTAAGTGAACATATCTTTTTATCACATTTGGTAAAGGCCTGAGCTTCATAATTCTGAAATTGAAAGTTACATTATAATTAGAATTGAAGTTAAAAATTAAGAGAATAAACATCTTTTTCCAGGTGAGAAAAATTAAATTGTTGTGTAAGACGTTTAAATGTTGTAGTGTAAGAATTATCAGACAGTATAAAGACATCAAAAATTAACTTCGGAGTACTTTTCTAGGCTTTACCTCAATCTCTTGTGTTCTTTCTTCTAAGCTTTTGACATAGATAACTTTTGGATTTATCTTTTTTAGTCCTTTCTAATGAGATCTCTCTGGTATAGATGAGATCTTCTTTTACATTATCTTTAGTTACAGTAAATGGGTATTGAAAGAAAACCTAACTGAAAATCGCTACTGCCTTGAGAACTTTATTCTTTATATCCCTTTGTCCTCCTATTTGTTAAGGGTCAGGAAGCAGACCATTAGCTTCTATTGGTTGCTAAGGAATTCAATAATGCTTGCGTTCCTTAAGATCAGAGCAATTTGTCACAAACACATTTCTGTATTTCACAAAAGTGATCTAAACAGTTCTTAAGCCAAAATATTTATGAAAGTTAAAATACTCTATTTTAAATGTATGCAATAAAAACAAAATAACAGATAGATAGGAATTTTCTGATGGACAGCTTGTAGGCATGCCTAGCTGATATTTCAAAAATTAAAAGAGATTTTTTTAATAAAAACTGATTTATCTAAGTACTGTGTCATCGTACAGTCGAAGGCAAGTTTCTAAATCTTCTCATTTTCCTGCCTCCTCTCCAGCTGAATTCTGAGGCTAACAGTATAGAGGCTGTTATGAGATAATTGGCCATACACAGATCTATCCTGTTTATTAAGTTGTATTTCCCCAACAAAGGTATTCATTAGCTAAGTTTAGTTTTTGACATACCGTGACATCTGGCAAGACATCCAGGTCTAGGTGATTTTAATGACACTGCTGTAAGATCTGCTGCAGGTCCCTGTCCACTGCAGATTTCATCCTTACCACCCCTCTCCCATGAAACTTCAAGTACCAAGACTTTGAATTGTCTGTCATTTAAATTTTAAGCTGCCTTTGCACTTGTTATATAGTTCACTTGCCACCATCCCCTCATGTGACATTCACATATGCACATGGGTTATACATAGGAGAAAGGAGGTTGTGCAGAGGAGAAATGAGTGTGAATTAGAAGCCACCTGAAAAGGAAAACAAATAGTTCTGTGGTTTTATAAGAATTACTTAAATTGCTAAAACACAGTAGTTTTCACTGTCTTGTTTATTTACTGACAAGAAACTAAAGCAATGTCTGTCTCAGCATGTAGAATATAACAGTTCATATTGAAGGCATAGCATTCACACCATGTGTGAGTTGGTGATTTCGGGTTAGAGTAGCTTGGTCTCATGGACTCATCCTGTTGTGATTAGAGCATGAAAAGTGTACTCCTGGTGTGCATCTGTCACCTGGATATAATCTCGTTCACACTTTTCAGAACTGTCCCTTCACCGCAAGCTGAAGCTTGTCAGGTGGTGATAGTAGGACAGTTCATTTGTAGCAGTGGTTTCCTGGTAGGTACAGTAAGAAAATAGCTGAGCAGAAAAATAACCAAGTAGCCAGGGGGATGAGAAAGTGGTAGTTTGCTGGGGAGTTGCTGGGTTTTGGTGTCTAGTTTCAACAAGTTTTTCCAGACTATCTCGTAACCACTAGTTCAGAGAATGTAGACTCATCATCTAACCAGCTGTCAGACTGCAGTAACTGGAGGTGGGCAGGTTGACTCTAGGGCAGAATCATCTTCAGAACAGTGTGTTTCGATATAACTGTGACTAAATTCGTGTCCTTCTTGTTCAAGTCTAGTGAAAACAGGTTGTTCTCTTAAAAGTTACAAACTGTTCTCTTTTTACATCCAGGTTAGTATGCTAGTCTGCTGACGTAATTGGTACATAACGTCTCTGTTTAATAGAGTACAGACAAATTCCAGGGTTGGGCAGTACTTAATACCTTCATTTATTAGGTGTGCTGAGTCATTCAAGACAAACCATACCACACATGCTGCTTTTAATGGCCATTTACTTTTAACTGCCAATAAGTTTTGATGGAGTTTAGGCTTCATAACCATCTAATTATCTTTCTAGTATGGCAGTTAGACATGCATTTTTAGCTACTGCTTTTTCTTTGTCTCCTAAAACACATTGAAATGTGACTTCACCTGTGTAATACATAGCAAGCTTCTGTTTTGTTATTTGCTGTAGACAATCAAAGTTCCTTCAGAAAATTTAATTGGACAATCAAAATCCACTTGTAATGCCTCAGTCCCTGAAGTTGCTGCTGCTCTAGTTCTGATTGAGTAGCAAATCAGTGAAGCCTAAAGAAGCAAGGAAATAGGGGAAGCTGTTGAAAAATTTACACTTTGTGTTGGAGGATATAACTGGTTTTGATTTGAGAAAGTTATAATGTGAGTTCTGTGAAGGGTGAGGAAGACAGCAGAGTCACTGTGATGGCATTAAAAACACTCTTTTTCTCTTTCTTTAACTCATTGTTGACAAGTTTTCTTTTAAAATGTGAGGTGTTAAATACAGTTGTAAGATCTCATAGGTGGAAGAGTATGGGCAATTCAGCCATAGATCTGACTACTTGTGTTGCTACTGCTGAACTACTAGAAAACTTCCAACAGCTATAAACATGAACTCTACAGTCTCAAATTCATGCATTAATGAAGAAAATATTAAAAAAGAAGTGAGCTTCAATTCAGAGAAAGAAAAAAAATGTAGAAAGTGTGAGCAAATTGAAATGTTTAAGACAGCACCTGCTTTAAACATACTGCATCATATTAATTAATTTGTTGGTGATTATTTGCATGGAGAAGTTGTACTTTTACAGAAGCCTGTGAAGGCTTGAGTAAAATCTGGTCAGAAAAATGAACAGCTAGTATAGTTTATCTTTGAATAATTATGGGGGCATTAGTGTAATTACGAGTTTTTAATTTTTTTTTTTTTTCCTTTACAGTGCCCACTGGTTTTTGGCTGTTATCTGTTTTCCTGGTTTAGAAAAACCCAAATATGAACCAAATCCCCATTATCTTGAAAATGCTGCAATGCCGATGAAATCTTCCTCTTCAGATGGAGAGAGCAGCACACCATCTCCTTTGCCAAATGAATTAGATGCACAAAACTCGCCTTCCAAGTCCACAGCAAAGAAGACATTTACCAAAAAGTACAGTACAGCTTTAATTGACCCAAACACTGAAACAGAGGACAGCGAATCTTCATGTTGTAGAAGAAGTCCTTGTAGGGGAAAAAGTGCTTTCAAAAAACTGAATCAAATAGACAGTGACGTGGAAGAACCCAACACTGTGGAATTGGCATGCCATAAACTAGACCATAGAACTCTGGATGAAAATGGTATACAGGGTGAATTCACAGCTGCTAGCCAATCTATGGGTATGTAATTGTAGAAATATGCACATTTTAATGAAATATTTGGAGATTTCAGATCCATTACTACTTCTGCAATGATGTAAACTTCATACTTCAAAAGTTTGTGGCTTAAGTTCAAATGCTTGCAGTATAAGTAATTCATAGCCATTGCATCTAAAAGGTTTCTGTGGCTATTGACATAACTCTCATGGCAAAGGACTGGATGTAAAACACTTTTCCTAAATCAGATTAATTTTTCAGTTCTGTGAGCTTTTTTTTCTAACAAAGTAATTTTGTAGATACCACTTTGCATCCCTCAAGATTGCAGTTGTTACAGAAGGAATAGTAATTGACCTTGGATCCTTATAACGTTGTGCAGGTGAAAACTGACCTAAGATTATATGAGCAGCCTTAATATCTTTTATAATTTAATATCTTTTATCATTTGATATTTTGCTTCAACACTATTGATTTCTTTAATGTCCTGATAAGAAGGTATGTCAAAGGAATAAGTAGAAAATAATTATAAAAAAAATCTCCTCCATGAGCACTGTGTTACATTTAGAGAGGCTTTCTCAATTCATTGCTGCTGTGGAGACTGCACTCACCAATCTGCAACAGTGTTTGTACCCAAGTGAACAAAGGAGCTGGCATACTTGCAAAGGCAGGTGAAGGAATTAGAAAAAGGTTATTTTTCTCTGTTCACTGCAACATTTGGATCTTCTTAAGGCATAGACTAGGAAACATCTGATGATGCAAAAGCTTTTACTTTAGTCACCAGTAGTATTCCTACTGACTTAGTTTACACAGTAAAGAATTGTATACCTTATAGTACAAGTTTTGAAAATATTACCAGTCGTATGGTTTAATCTGTATTCTGCAGGCCATTACAACTTCGGTATCTTTGTGGGTATAAACAGTACTAATTTCTATTCTAAATGTATTCATGTGTGGTAACATTGTCACTGTTCCTCGAAGGTCTGTGAGACGTTCTGGGGGTGCACATAGATATGTTCTTGTTTGAGTCTTTTCATTTTATGTGTGATTGTTACTGTTTATGATATTGCTGCTGTATGATGTGGTCTCATGTCTTGGATGCTGTTACTGTTGCTTGTCTGTAATTAGTTGGAATTTACTTTATGACTGATTTTTGCTAGGATTACATTTCTTGTGGTTTTTTTCTGGCTGCATTGTATTGGCAGCTGATGGTCATTTCTGACTTGGATGCTCAGACTCTTGCTCTGCTGTTGAAGATGATGCACTGTTTTATTAAAGTAGATGTTCTCAGGGGGCACAGTCCTGAATTAAGAGTGAGATTGATCCTAAGGATATGTTTAGGAAGCTAAATTTAGATGCACTGTATTTAAGCTCCCATTTCAATCACATGGAAGATAGGCATTCTGCCTTGGGTTATCTGAGCAGTTCTGGAAGGGTGTGGATCTTGACTGTGCAAATCCATCCAAGGATATCTCAAAAGACCGCATGTGCCTCTGATAGTGTAGTGAGTGAAGCCAAGAGACTTTTCATCCTAAAGCAGATATAGAGTAGCTGTTCAGTTAAGTAGCTCTGTGCTCTGATTATGGTTTACTAACATGGAGACCCTAGATGCTAACTATACACAGGAGTCTAAACTGAGATGGCTTGATCTCAGTCTAAATCCTGGTGTTGAACTTGTGAATCTGTAGAAGTTCATTCCTAAATAACTTTGAAATAATCCAAAACATATTTATTTTTATTACTTATCTAATGGCTTTTTCATTGCTCAGTTTTTGAACAAAATGTGATTTGTCTCAATACCAATTTTTATTTTTTAGAAATCTGTCAGTAGTAAGTCACATTAGTATATGACCTACTTCTTATGCTAAGGTCTTTTCAAAGGTATTGAGCAAGATTAATTCCCAAGTTTGTCCCTGTGGAGCTCTGCTGGTGACCTCTTTACAAAGTGTTACCTTAACATCTCTTTTGAAATATTCTCTAATGCAGATGTTCTCCTTTTTTTTTTCCCACTAGCTAGTTCGCTGCCCTATTTATTGTTCTTATAGAAATCCTAGTTTCCTTTAATAGGCAATATGTCCTCCAGTGACACCATAACCAATACTTTTATTTTTGCCATTGTTTAGACATATTACGTAGCCCCTTTCTAGGAAGATTTTGAGTTTTTCTGGCATGAATTACTTATTTTTCATTTATTTCCACAGTTTACTATTTTTCCCATCAAAATCTGTTTTGAAGTCTTGTATGGTAGTAGTAAGACTTAGTGAGCCTGTAGCAGTCTGTATTTGCTTCTTGTACAGGTATAGTTAGAACATTTTTTTTTCTTCTGATGCTGTTTCCCACTAAGTATGAGACTAAATATATAAAGGTCATTGGGAGTGAATTTACAGATAATCTTTTTATGTAACAAACTGTGAAATGTTTCTAAGCTGCTTCTTCCAGGAGAGCTGATCCTTCATTCTGTCTTGCCTACCAGTATGTTCCCAAGCTGTGCCTTTTCCCTTTTGCCAACACAGGTCTTCATATGACTGCACAGTGAACTGACGGAGGAAATGATTCCAGTTAAAAAATAATAAGCTCACCTATTTCAGTGTGATCCACCGTGTGTGTGGATGTATTTGGTGTTATGGAAGGAACCAGCTAGGGATAGGAATAGATGGTTATTTTAGAGAGCATATCAGAGTGCCCGTTTTGGTAGCAGTACCACGTTAGACTGTTATAAAGGCTCCATGGAACTATGTGAAATTTCATAGTGGGTGTTTCAAATTTTTTTAGGCATTTCACACAATAAGAAATAGTTTCTGTTGTGCTACTTGTACGAAGCTTTTCACTTTTGCTCATATGCATAAGTAAATTATTGTATGTTAGCTGTATCAGTTACTGTGAGCAATCCTGAGGAAATCTTAAGTATTTAAAATGAGTTTGGTCTTCAGTGAGGACATAGTATCTGATGTTTAAATATCCTGCTGTCTGTGATTGATACAGATGGATTGCACAAAATCAGACTAAACTATAGTGAAGACTCAGCTGATGGCAGTAAACTAAATGAAGATGAGCTTATAGATTTTTCTGAAGACCAAGATAACCAGGTAAAGAATTTAGCAATTTTATTTAGGAAATGTGAACTGTTGTGTTGTATTTTAATGGACAGCTTAAAAGCAGTATACAGATTGTGAATGTGCATTATCTAAAGCTACTTTTCTTTACAAGTGTCAAGTCCAAAGCACTGGTTAACTTACAAAAATCTGCAGGTTAGCTGACGGAGAGGATTATACATTTTTTTCATTTAACTGTTAATAGAAAGCTGCATGTAATTTTGTGGGTCTGTTGTGTAATGACAATATTACACAGTGGTTTTAGTGGGAACACTGAAAGTCAGTACACTTCTATCTTTTGTTTCCCCCACTCCATGTTCATCTATTAAACCCAAGAACAAGTTTCCCTTCTTTCAGCTGCATTTCCTGGATATAACCAGACACTTATAAGTATGTCCTACTCTGTTGTTTTGTTTCATTGGTGCTTCTCATAATCGGATTTACACAGCATGGATTTAAAATCAAGTGTGGTCCTTGTTCATTTTGGAAAACATTTGGATTTTAAAGCTATGGAAAGACTGAATATTAAAATGTCCCAGACTGACTCAGTGCTGGTTATGAGGGCATTATTCTATAGCTCTGTTGCTTCTGCAAGTGTAAGTTCAGTGCAAGCAGGACAGAAGTTACATATTTGCTCTTCCTATTTGACCTTCCTGTTCAGGTTCCAGGTGTATGACCTTTTCTGGGCCTCTGAGTCCAGAACAATTACTTTTCAGTCTACAGCTATCTGTGATGACTTCTAAGTAGCTATGTATATATGTACACAGATATAAAAGCTCCAGTCAATGCTGAAACCCAGCTGTGCTTTTCAGCTGGACTTAGCCCACCTCTCCTGTCATGCCACCTGTGCAAACATTCTGAGTTTTGCCTGATGGAACTGCTTGTCTGTTTTGTAGGAGATTCCAGGAGATGGAGAATATGTATTACAGTATTTCCAGTCTGAAATACATGGCATGAAAGCAGGGAAGCAAAGACATGGCCAGCTGCATTCCTTGAGAAAAGGAACAAATTCCAAGCTTCTTAGTTGCCATGTAGCTTAGAACTTAATTCAGGCTGAAGCTGTCACTGATATTTTCTAGAATGCATAAAGCAAGTGTAGAAATAACCATGACAAGCTGGGTGGACCAACCTTTTCATCTGCCAAAAAAGGAATTGAAACTGCAACAAAAACGAGTGTACGAGGAGCTAGGCAGTGGTTTCTAAGATGGTAACATGTTCATGGCATATCTTGAGGATTTCAGTGCCAGGATCCTGTGTGTTAATGAAATGTACACAATGCACACAAAAATGTTAATAAATCATGCTGGTACAGGGATTCCCATTTTTGGAAAGCACATCTTTCCCCATAATGCAGTGATCTGTGGTAGTAATATTGAATTCAATGGAGGAGTAAGAAACTGTGGATCACTGGGATTATTTTAGGTACAACAACGTAGTGCTTTTGTTCATTAAATTTCCATAACCTTCATAGCAATCAATTTTGAAGTCAAAAGGCCAGAGGATATTTCCAGGCTTGTGGTATGACTGTTCTTGCAATCCTTAATCCTCTGTATCATAGTTGTTTAATTTTCCTTGCCCTAAGAATCAAGTTGTTGCATTTTGGAGCAAAAATACTATTTCTGAGCTTGTTGCAGATCTTGTCTCATTTCACCTGTAAGATAACATATATGAAACTGCCAAGTAAGTTTCTAGTATTCATTGGCAAGGAAAAGTATTGATCATTTGGCTTATAACCAGATAATGAAGATTCACCTTTTCTAAGCTAGCAGTGTTTTGAAAATTTTGGTTGCATTTTTCTAGTTCCACAGTCCTTAAATAAATAGTGTTCAATCCATGTCATTCTAGCATGAATTTCAGAAGAAACTGTGTGACTAAAAGTTGGTCTATTTAACAGACTGTGAATCATTTCAGATCAAAGCTATCATTTCTTTATTAAACTAAGTTATTGGTCTTGAATGAAAATGCTAAGTGTAACAATAGTTTCCATTTCATCTGTTTGAAAAAAAAACAGTATTAGCTTTTAAACTCCTGTAACTATATTGCTTCTGTAGGAAGACAGTAGTGATGATGGTGGCCTTGCAGATGATAACTGTAATTCAGAAATGGGACAGTGGTACCTGAAGCCAACTATCTGCAAACAGTAAGTATTAAAAGAGTTAAAGTGGAAATTTCATAGAAGTTTATGAAATATAAATGACAGCAATTATGAGAAAGTCATACATGAATCTTCAAATACTTTAATCAGCATGCTGTTATGGTTTGAGAGAGAACTTTGTACTTGATATTAAAAATCTTTAGTGAGCAGAAAATTTATTGAATGGAACTACTAGTGAAATAATAGCTTTTTTGGTTTCTGTTAAGCCTTTGTGCTGCATCAAGCAAATGAAGATTATTTCTTCCAATAAGGCTGTTCTTTGGTATTTTGCACTCAGATTCCTACAAAAACAAGATGCAGAAGCATGTTCAAATGTATCCTATGTTAAAAAGCAGATTAATGTTTAACTGCCCCCTTCTCTTATCTAAATGTGTTGTAGCTGTTCCTCTTTATTGTCTCTCTCTGAACTTTTTTCTCTTACAAAAAAGTGTTCCACACTTTTTAAAAATTTTTTATCTGTTCTGGATTTGAAAACTTTTCTTTTTTTTAATATTTGATACCCAGGAATAATTTCTTTGTAAATATTGACTGCATATCTTTGCATTATGGTGTAACAGATACATTATTCAAAATCCAGAAATATTGTTACTAGTGTTGCTACCTTGACAGTTTCCTTTGTGTTTTTCTCATAATTTATCTATTTTTGTATTTCCTTTCTTGTGGATACAAGGTTTGCTAGAAAGGTGAAGACTTTTACAGTACACTCACAGTACATTCTTTGGAGGTAGAATAGAATTACAGATGGAGAGGTGTTATGGAATGTATGACTTAATACGTTTTCAAGGAAAAGTCCATCTGTGTTCTGTGTTTTAAGAATATTTATGAGCTTCTGCTTATAGCTTGCCTGAATGTGTCCCATTTTGATGACAGATCATCTGTACATAATACTTCCCAGCAGACAGTATCTTAATCCAGTGTGAAATTTCATAACATCTTTGATGCTTAAGTATCAAAAGTCACTAAAGGCACTTAAATATTTTACTATTAGAATATTTTAAAAATACTTCTCTATAAAACAGTAATTACTTTGAAAAGGTTCTCACTTCTTCCCCCTGCAAAGTACATTTTTAAAAGAGCATTTTAATGAGCATTTAATGCTTTTTTTAAAGAGCAACACCTATATAAGTAGTTGTATCAGAAATTAAAACAAGCACAAGCAAATATTATTCAAGTGATTATATGCTTATGCCTAAAAAATTGCATACATGTAAATCAGTTTATAAATGCAAATACACCTATACATAAATGCATGCAGATATTTCATCTGAATTTACTAGTTTGAAGTTTCTTCAAATGATGCTTTGAATGTATATATGTTATTGTTAGATAAGAAAAAGCAGAGATTTGTGAAAAGTAATTGCATTTATTTATCCCTTAAAATACATACTGCATATAATGCTGAAATTTTGAACTCTGGTATGAGTTAGCTTTGATGTGGGAATCCAACTTGCATATAAGATGGCATATAAGATTGCTGTGCTTCTGTCTTCTGAAAAGGTAGAGTGCTTTCGATCAAATGATCTAAAGCATCTGTAGTATGCAGGAGAGGAGTTGAGCAGACTTGGTTCTCTAGAAAATACTTGGTTATAGATACATTACATTACTTTTTAAAGTCTTCCAAATAGAGTTGGTGCGTGTTTTGTGTATAACTACCAGCTGCATTTCAGATTCAGGCTGGGATCACTTATTGAACGTGCTTTCCTAATGTCTTCTAGCACGCTGTGGAGTGTTCCATCTAGCCTCAAGCTGCCAGCAGGACGTTTGAGGGCTCTGTGCCTTACTTTCTCTTGCCAGTATCCCAGATACATTGTTCTCTTAAGTAGCATTAGACACCTGAAGGTGTCTTAAGCAACTGTAACAAATTGTCTGACAGTACAGTATTTTCCTAAGTACGTTACTAAGTGTACTTAGTGTATGGTTAAATATAAAGATAACTTGCTGTTTAGCTATCCCAATTAGGAGGTTACAGCAGTGCTGGCAGAACTTTGGAGTATTGATCTAGTTTTGTTAAGGCCACCTCACAAACTATTTCTGTGTAATGCTGTGTTTTTCAAGCTGTTGTAAAATATTGTGTACTTAAAACTTGTGTTCTCTGTTAGGCCCTGCATTTTGCTTATGGACTCACTGAGAGGCCCTTCCCGGTCAAATGTTGTGAAAACACTAAGGGAGTAAGTTTTCTATCTGATGCTTGGGCTTTCTTTAGTTTGGTGTTTGTTTGTTTTGGTTTTTTTGTTTGTTTTTTTTGTTTGTTTTTTTTGTGGTTTGTTGTTGTTTTTAATTCTTCAAGGAATTAAAAAATATTTTAACTTGCACGGTCTTTTATTGTAGATATTTAGAGGTGGAATGGGAAGTCAGGAAAGGCAGCAAAAGAAGCTTTTCCAAAGATGTCATGAAAGGTTCCAACCCAAAAGTGCCACAGCAGAACAACTTCAGTGATTGTGGAGTGTACATCCTGCAGTATGTGGAGAGCTTTTTTGAGGTATGTATGTTCTTGAAGCTATTTTTGATTCCTGCAGCAATCAAATATAAGCTGTGGAAATTATTACATTTATAAAAAGCTCCTAGTGCTGCCCAATACCTATTAATGAGATTGTGTTGCAAAGTAATTTATACATAAACACAGAGTAACATTTTGAAAGTAAACTAATTATCCTTTTTATTTTTACATACATAAAAGAAATTGTAAGCCATGAAATTTTCTCTGGGAATCTAAGGAAAACCCATTTAGTCTTCCTTTCTGTTCTTCTGCTGGGTACCCTTTAAAATCATCCAGTAAGAACTTGAGTTCAAAATCTAAACTACAAATGCACTACAAAAAGCTTGATCATTGTCCTGTGAGAAATGTGACTGGCTAAATTCAGAAATGTGACACAGGTAGGGGGTTTATGTTTCTTTTGGGGATATTTTTAACTTCTAAGAAAATATGTAAGTGAAATCATTACAGCTAAATGCCAAATCTTGTTTCCATTGAAGGAATTGTTTGAATGCTTGCTTACTTGCAAGCTGACTTGGTCTTAAAGTTACACCTCCTTTCACAAGTGGAGGCATTAATACCTTCTCGTCTAGTTTGGGAGGAGAAATGATGGTCAAGTGAGTTTGCTGCTTGCATGGGACAGTAGTAACACTTCAGAATCCCTGGTGCTTTAGAGCATTGTTCTAAACTCTTGTGTAGTTTTAAACCCTGTTCTAAATCCTTACCTGGAAAAGCTGGCAGTTTATCCATTCTTCAGCTCTCTCTCCATTCATACATTACACCAGAGCAGTAAGGCTTTAGCAGAGTGCATTCATGCAAATGGAAGGCAAAAGCTTTGCTTTACCTATGAGTTCCTGAGAGCTCAGAACTATAACCAAGTGCCTCCTGTTCTGTTCCCTGGGAGTACGAGGAGCAGCCAAATTTTATTAATCCTAACCCATTGCTTCTTGCAAATTGATGTCTGGATTATGTCAGGCTGAATCCCTTGTGCTGCCTGTCCAGCAGTGTGCAGCAGCTTTGTCTGCCAGAGAATGGGCACGTGCATGTGTCAGAGAGCAAATCATAGGATATTCTCAGAAGTAAGTCCAGTGGGGAGGGAAAACGTGAGCTGGCTGCACAGTACTAAACTGTCTTGAAGTTACTCAGCAAACTATTTCAGCTGCTTTGTATTTGGAAAATTGCCCACAGTCTCATTTTGCACCAGCTCTACAAACTTGATGGAGAGCGTGTGGGAGCACGTGCTTAATCTGATGTTGGTGAACAGTCCAGGCACATATTTTTGTTATCTGCGTATTTATTTTAAGCACTGAAATCACGATGTGTATCTTCCGAAAGCGAGGGTGGCTTGTCAGGGCTGGTGAGCCGCGAGGAGCGGCCCGGCGGGCGCTCACGGCCGCGGCTGCTCCGCGCTCCGAGCCGGCCGTGCCCTTGCGGGCCGGCAGGGGCCGCTGCGGGAGGGGCAGCGCAGCGCAGTGCCGCTCGTCCTCCCCGCACTGAACACAGACGGAAAAATGCTGCTAGTGCAACATGAGGCACTGACATGTTCGGTGCAGAACGTCACTGGGTTGTTTTCCTCACAAGCAGCCTTGCTGATCTTCCCCCAGTGATGAATGTAATTCACTCTTAAAGAACCCTGATGATGTAAACTGGAGTACAGAAAGGGAGGAATTTCTTTGAGAGACAGCAGTGTTCCCCAAATTGTCATTTGGTTAGGGTGGAATTGTTGTATGGTATCACTGAAGAGGAGTAGATAATGCTTCGTAATAATAATTATCATAATTATTTGGATGAATGTTACCTAGCCAGAAAACAGAATGGAAGTATAAAAAGCACTGGCAGTAAGGCAGGGGCTTTGTTTTCTATGGTGAAATTTAAATCTCTCTTGCCTACTTGGTCGTGATCCTAAAGGTTATTTATAAGAAGAGGAATGTTTTGGATTCCTGATCAGCTCTAGATTTTGATGATAGTGATTCTTGAAAAATGTCCTATATCTTTACAGTAGGTTTTCTCCCTCACTTGCTTTTATGCAGACAAATGCTTAGTATAAAAGATGTAGCAAACAAGTAGATTGTTCAGGCTATTCTTATAATCAGGACTGTGATTTGGATGAATTTTAGTCTGTAACACATTGAAGCTTGATTGATTTTACCATAATTATACATGTACAAAACAGAGAAATTGTAGAAATTTTGTTTGATGCTCATGGAATGAAGTGAGAAAACATGTACTTTTCCTCACTGTAGTTTCCTTCAATCATTTAGGCTATAACTCTTTAATATCCAAATGATCTTTTTTTCCAGAATCCCATTTTGAGTTTTGAACTACCAATGAACTTAACAGACTGGTTTCCACGCCCAAGAATGAAAACCAAAAGAGAAGAAATACGACAAATAATCCTGACGCTCCAGGAACAGCAGAACAAGGACAAGAAGGGACAGAAAGACCCAAATTCAATTTTGCAGGAAAAGACAGAACAACTTACCAACAACAGCTCAGACTGAATGTTGTATCTGTTGCATGTTAGTTCCACAATCAAAACTGAAACCTACATTTTTGTCTGCCCAGACTAAAGATTTGGCGTGTTCTCTGCTCAAAGTTACTTGGGAATGTTTAATGCCTGTATAAATGTGTGTCATAAAATGGTTTAATTCCCACAAAGATGTGTATTAAGTGAGTCTGTACATATGTTAATGAGGCCAACTTTTTCAGCATTTGTAATTACTTTTTTTCCACTCGATAGGGAGCTTTGGTTATGTATTTCTGTTAATAGAACTTAAATAGCAACTTCTAAACATAAAGGAAATAAAGAAAATATAGGTTGAAATGGTTACTTTTTTCTCTTTCAGTTAAGTTTTAATGTTCCATGCTTAAGTAACACATAGGGAATGATTTGGTAGTGAGATAATTAATTCATATTTTGCCCCTATTTAGTTTCCCTTACAAGATTATTCAGCTTGCGCTACAAACAATAATATGGGTAAGTGTCTCAATGTACCATGGCCTCCGAGAGGGTGATTCCCATCCTCGCAGTATCTTAAGTGTAGGCAGTGTCATAGTTCATAGGACCGCTTCAGATTTGGGGGTTTAGAAGATATGCATTGCAATTACAATTCCACCCTTGCTTTAGTGGGACAGGCTAGGGAAAGAGGGAGAGTGCTCTTTGACCAGAGGTAACTCTTCAAATAGTATTATAAAAGTGGTTTCAATTAAGTGATCTTGAGTGACTCTATTAAATCATATTTTGTGGATCCCAATTGTTGTACAGGTGTATTTTGAGACTTTCTTCATTATAAAATTGTATTTTGGTAAGTGTACTTGGAATAGCAGATTGCCCACATAACATTTTCTATGTTACAATTCTGAATGTTACATTCATATGTGCTTTATCTAAGTAATGAACATTTAAAAAGAAAAAAAGTGTATGATTACTATTTTTTCTAATATCCATGCAAAAAACCAAAATACCAGTGTTCATTGCTTGCTTGTTTGTTCTTGGCTTTAGGTAGCATCAGACTAATGTAGGGACTTGCTTGGATATTTCCAGTGTGTTTTGATTTTACAACAATCTAAAATGTCATTGTTGCTTAAACTGCAAATGTAGCCTTTTATCCCTCTTCTAGAAAGGCTTTGGCATTGAAATGAGGAAAGTAAGAAAAGATTTGTACAAGGATATATATCTCCATTTTTCTACTAATGCAGATATCTTTGAAGGGAACCAGAAAGTGCCACTTCCCAGGAAGGAATTTGTGGGAGTAGAGCAGGATCTTCTGTCTCTCCTTGCAGATAGTATTTTCTCTCCTGATTTTTCTACTGGGAGTGTCATTTACCATTCCCTTCTCCCAAAGAGAAGCAGCAGAGAGTTCATTAGCTGAACTCTGGGCCCCTTGAGATTTTATTTTTGTACACAACATCAAATCTAACCCAGTGCTTCATGGCCTCCATGAGTTTTGATTCTCACTAAACCCTGAAAATACAGCTGCTAATGACATTACTTCCAGGGCATTCCTGCACAGAGGACTCTCTGTGACACCCTCTGATTACCAGGGGTTTCTCTCACCAAGGCAGAGTGGTTGTACATAGAGCAATACAACTGTGGGCTGCTAATCTTTTGTACAGATAACCTGTGGGATTTTGGGGGAGTTGTACATTCCCTGCTTTCTCTCGCATAAACCCTGGGCCCCATGGAGAATATGTAAGCACCACATATATGTGTTCTGTTAGAGATGACTCCTGCAGTTTTCTTGTTGAAAGAATGTGGGGGCATTTTCCTGGACTATAAATTAAATACTTAATGTGCACATCTCCGAGTTGTTTCCTCCTTCAAATTTTTATCCAGTATTCTTGCCACTGGTGGGGAAAAATAGGGATAAAGTAGTTCCAGATTGTGGAAATGCAGGGTCTTGTGTATCTGGCTTCAGTGCAACTGACATATTGGAGTAGTAGTTTATACAAGAGAGGGAAGGAAAATAATTTCTTTGAAATAGAGGAAAGACAATTGCATATAGAATGTATGCCTTCCTAGTCTAGGCCTTCCCAATGATATGTTTTAATTATATGAAATATATCCACATTTCATTGATACAGTAGTTTTCCTTTTTCTAATATTTGTCATGCAGGTTTTCATATTTTGATGCTGTAGAACTATTTTGTTCTCTTACTGGGAATGGCCTGGTGCTTCCTTCTTTTCCTTTCTCTTTCCTGTCCTCCCCTTCATCCTCCCTTTTACCCTTTTTCAAAGCTGTGAAGAAAGTGTTGGATTTACTATCATTCAGTGTTAATGGTCTCAAGATCTTCAGTCACATACGGCAAGCTAATATACATGTTGAATATAGGAAACCTATTTTTTTAATAAAATGTGACGTTAATAGAAAAAAACCTACAGAATTAAGAATGAGTTATTTAAGACCTTCTGACTTTAACAAGTCACAACTGCATGTGCTTGGTAAGTCTTTTTTATTAACATGATGGTGGGCAATGCTGCAGTGTTTTGCAATCTTAACAAGTTTTACCAGTGCCTTTTCTGAATCTGATTTGTTCAGTGGAAGCTAGTAGGGTGGGGACTAGATGAGTGCATTTAATAATTACATGACAACATATGTATTCTGTGGGAAGTATATGTTGTATATTTCTGTAGACGATTCAGGATTACAAGTGCTTTAAGAGTGGCCTGACTGCATTCTGCAGTGTACGGGATCAGATGGCTACCTAATTAAATGTATCTGTTTGTATTGTTTTTCAGGTTGGGTAGAATAACACTTCAGAATTCTTATTAAGGTTTTAGATTACTTAGCATAAAAAATGCATGTACTTGTGGTGCACATTTGCAGGATAGCTGCAAGAGCAGAAGAGACATCTAAGTAGTCCCTTGTGACATTTCTATTTTTCCTGCTGAGAAACTGAGCACACTCTTTCAAGACCAGAGACTTTGAACAGAATTGATTTTTGAGGTTGTAATACATTCTTGTCTTGAAAGAATCTGACTTCCAAGACATTCAGTGAAAAAAAGTGAAAAATCAAGCAAGCTTTATAGCAAGATGAGGAAACTATGCTGTTCATTTTCATTTTTTACAAGTTTTGCATAGCAAATGAGAAAAGCAGAACATACATGATTTTTAATTTCTCTTAATATAGTACTTCTGGAAACTGAAATACCAGACTTCTCTTATAAACAAACAGCAGGGGTTTCCTTAATTTAGTAATTCATATTTTCCCTTCTGATTTTTAAATAGAATGTAGTTTTGGTCACTGGTTAAAGCTTTACATTGCTAACATGACATGTATTTTAGCATATGAACAGAAGTAGATGCTTGCTTTCTGCAGTCCTGATTCCTAAGAATGATGAGAGGTACTGGAGTCTGATTTAAAAAAAAATTCTTTTTATTTTGGTACAACACTTTTTATAATAGTCTTTCTCCAGTGCTGCTTATTCAGTACCCCTAAAGAACTTCTATGCAGTGAGTTGGGTTCACAAAGGTGCTTCTCCCAGTTTTTTGACTTTTCCCCATCTGCTTCTGGAAATCAGAGGGGAGCTGATGTTGCAAATGACAGCTTTGAAACAATAAGAGTGAGACAACAGCCATTTTATTTACCTTTCACCACCATTTCAAAGTAAATCCTTTCTGCTTAACTCAATAATGCCTGCTCAGAGCTATGATGAAAATGTCTGTTTTCTAGGCTTGTCTGGTTAGGGGAGGATGTAATCTTGAAGATGATTGTTCTGTCAGTTGTGGTCTGATGTAGTTTTTTGACGGACTTGATTTTGCTTGTTTTTAACAAATTTGCATTTGGAATTGTGCAACCCTGTGGTTACAAAAGGAAACTGGGTAATGTACACCATTCCTTAGGGATTCCTTATTCAGTTTTGAGAGTAATTGCTAGCCACAGCATAGATTCAGACAGCCAGCTTGTTTCTTCACTTGTTTATATTTTCCTGTTTGTTTTTTCCCTTAGGTTTTTATTTCCTTTTAGACTCACAGTTGATGTTCCTGTGGGAGAGTAAGCAGTGCTATTTGCAATGCATGATGCTTAAAAAGATAGATAAGCAACGTTCATACATGAATATATATGAACAGAAGATTATCTGGATTTAAAAGTATCCAATTTCTAGCAAATGAGACAGACTTGACTTACCTGCCTTTTTTATTTTTTTGTCTTCCCTTCTTCTTATTTGTTAATGCTTATTAGTCATTATATAACTCTCTAGAGTTCTTTGGGGTATGACTTTACCCAAACAATCGTTAGATAAGTAATACAGCAGTGGCAGGAAAGAAAACTATTGCCATTTTTAAAATAAAGGGTTCTTGTATATCTGCAGCAGTAGGGCTGAATGTACTGCATAAACAGATGGTTTATTTTAATAGTATAGTCGAGTCCACATTGTACAACTGTCCATTTGCAGTTTCATGGTTTTAGATGATCCTTAAAAGTTCCACTGTCAGGACCAGGTTATCTTCTACTGTAAGCTGACTGGGTAAGAGTAATGGGAACCAGACTAGTTTGCTTCAGCTGAGTATTTATTATTCCCCATTAGTTGTGAGGATCCACTTAGAGGAAGAGCATCATGCTCTGGCCAGCCTGAGTTTCCTGCCTGCAGAGTCTGTGTAGACTCTGGCCTAAACACAAGATTAAAATATGTGAGATTTCCTTAGTGGTGTGCCTTAGGGAAATTTATCAACTATTTACACAAAACTGTATCTGTTTAAACGTATTTCTAAGTTTAGGAACTTAGCTTACCTTAACATATATGCTCACGTCAACTAAATATTCTGTAACTAAAGATAGCAATGCAATTCTCACAACAGTAATTTGCAAACTGTTAGCAACCTGTACCCCATTGTCCTCCAGATGTAACTGTTTAAAACAAGCTCTGTAACAGTGCCTGTTTACATCAGGCTTCTTCCTAACTTCCATTTTGAAAAACTAGCCTGTTTCCCGTATCTTTATGCGTATTTAAGAAATGCAGTGGTAGTCTGGACAGAGACATTATACATTCCACCAAGCCTATGACATTAATTATAGGAACTCTCAGGAAATACTTTGAAGTTTCTAGGATCTAAAGATTTAGGATCATAGAATGGTTTGGGTTGGAAGTTACTTTAGAGATCATCTAGTTCCAACCCAGCTGCTGTGGACAAGGACACCTCCCACTAGACCAGCTCAGAGACCATCCAACCTGCCCTTGATGAATGCTACACTGTTTATGCAGCAGACTGAAAACAGTAATTATTCTAGTTCTAGGGAACTTCATATTTGCCTCTTCAGGCCAGGAAATTTATTTTATACTATATATACATCAGTAATATGCCAGATAGTGTGTCAATTCTGTAATACAAAAAAGTCAGAGAGGCTAACACCAAAAGAGCACTATTACAGGATGACATGTTTCTCACAGAAAATAGCACTAAATAGGTCATAAATTGTACTGGAATGCAAACAAATGGAGTATGTTTTTTACTTAAATGTTCCTCAGCCCTGAAACTTAAACTGCTTTGTAAACAATATTGTCATAATATCTCCATGTTACAAAAGGGCATTGAAAGGCCGTGAGAAGTTGCACAGCTTCCTCCCATCCTATAAAACCACTGAAATTTCTAGATTTCAAACAAAATTTTCAGTGCAAATGAATGTTTAGGTTCCAGAGTCAAGAAGACATTTTTAAGCAAATGTCTGTAACAATGTGTTGAATGTGTTTGTATGGACAGCTTATGATGCAGTATTTAATTAAAAAGTCATATAGCTTTTAATTTTTTTTTTTTTTTTACTTCTGGGGAAGCCAGGTCTTTGTTTTGCAAAGACAGTGTTCTGTGAATTAATTTATTAGCTCATTTTTGGCTCTACACCTTACTTACTCATGTACAGTCTTTTTTATGAGTTTATCATTCTGCTCTCTTTCATTCTTCATCTTTCATACACGGTTAATGAACTTGAATGCAGTAGTTAGCCTGATTTCTAACTTGCCTTCTCACTTGCATCCCTGTATCTTTGTGTAAAACAAATAAGTTTGTGGAGTCAGTGAAGGTTCCCTATTTCATAGGGACATCGTTGAATTCAAATAATTTCTTGAAATGTTTGTCAGGCCAGTTAGGTGCTAGGTGGGGTGAACTTGATTTCATTCTTATTTTGTCCAGTTAGAATTACCCATATCATTATCTCCATGTTGCAAGTTGAGTTCTGGTGTTCAGGGAAAGACATTAAAAGCATTTTAGTTTAACTAAGCTAAGCTACTCTAAACTGCTGAGATTCATGCTTCAGCTACTCTCATTTTTGAGCATTGAAAAGTAAGCTTAAAAAGGTGCTTGCTGTTTACTTAGCTACTTGAAAGAAACCAGTTTTGTGGTTAGAACTGTTTTCCTAGTCTGAAATTCTATTGACCTGAGATTTATTTGAAGCCAACTCTTGAAGTGAGTGTTAAATTCTGTCTTCCAGTTTCTTGCTCTGTTCTTTACACAGTGCAGTGCTTTCAACTGTGCTTGTATAGAGCTGTTGTTTGATTATTCTGGGTTTGAAAACTGGCAAATCTGACCCTAAACATCAAATTCGGCACCTGAAAATGAGAATGTAGGTAGGTAATGACAGTTGGAAAATTTTTGTTAATAAATTGCCAAATGGATAATTTTCCTGTAGCAATATGTCATGTGCTTGTGTTTGAAAAACATTATTCAGATGATTTTAAAAATTATATTTTTTCATTACATTGTTATGAACAATATGAATCATATAGCTTGTAGTTGTCTTTACTGTGAAATTTTAAGTTCCCTAATCATTGACTTAGCATCTGTTGCAAGAAGTGGTATCTGAAGAACGTGTGATCACACAGACATTTGTACATGCAAGGGAACTAAATTAAGACTCCTTATACAATTTTCAAATTTTTGGATGCTTCCAGCCTTCTTAGTGGTTATGTTTGTCTTGCTTTATGTGTATTTTGCATTGTGCACTCTTTGGTTTTTCTGACTTAGATTGTCCATATATGATGGTCACTCCTAGAACTAATGCCACAGTTCTCAGGTTTGGTACTCCATAAGTGGTCATAGTGTGTTGTTATTTTCTTGCTTACCTAGATGAAAGCATGTGAGGGGAGAACTTGTTCTGGTGATTTTTACAGATTTTACCCAAGCATCACTTGTCCCTTGCTGTTTTCCCTCCTTCCAAACCCCGATGAGATCCCTTCTGTACTGGTTCTTCTCTCTTGGCTCTTATATCTGTTAATCTTTTATTGTGTCCCTGAGCTCAGTTCTTCAATCTACACTCCAGAAAATGGCCACTGTCTTTTTCCCTCTATGATCTTGTGTTGCCAACTTCATCAGCAGAGAAGCTGAGGAAGTATGGGCTGGATGAGCAGGCAATGAGATGTATTAAGGGCTGGATATCTGAACCTGGAGGTGGTGATCCATGGTGCAGTATCTAGTTAGAGGCTGGTAACAAACTGACCTGAGGCAATGAGGCAAAACAGAAGAGGTTTTCTCTGAGCATCAGGAAACACTTTTCTGCCATGAAGGTGACCAAGCACTGGCACGGATTGCCCCAAAAGGCTGTGGAATCTCCGTCCTAGGAGATACTCAAAAGCTGTCTGGACATAGTCCTGAGCAGCTGGCTCTAAGGGTCCCTGCTGGAGCATGGGGTTGCACCAGAAAACCTCCCAAGGTCCCTTCTGACCTCAGCCACTCTGTGATTTGAGAGTTTGCTCTGAGTTCCTGTACTCGGTGTGACAAGCCTGGCTGATGCTGCAGAGGAAATACTGGGCAGTGCTGCAGTGGGAGGGCTGCAGTTCCAGATGTGCTGTTCTAAGAATGAAGCTACAGGGGTCAAGGCCAACCCACACCTGATGCTTGTCAGAAGTTCACAGCTTTACTAAATTTGGTTGTATTTCAAGACTGTTGGCAAAAGGCACAGCTCTGGCATAAAACACAACTTGCTGCCAAATTTAAAACTATGCTACAAGTCTCTGGGCAACTTCATTAGAAAGTATAATCCGTGTTACTGTTCTTTAACAATGTGAGCAGAAGCATTTTAGCTAGCATTCAATTTGCAGCAAATACCTAGTCTGGAAAACTTTAAACTGAGCAGCCAAAGGTTAGTGAAGGTATTATAAGCAACTGAAAGCAAAATGCAGCACTTTTTTGGTGCTGCGATTTTTCTAGAATAATTTGAGTAGCAGTGCAATTCCTAGAACTGTTTGTGAGCAGATAAGTGATTCAGATTATTAGCACATTTAGTAACTGAGTCAGAACTGGACGATTTGGCATTCTCTGGGCCAAATAAGCATGCCAGGAGAGAACATCATGCTACAGTGAGTGTTTAACTTCTCAGTGAAGTTTGCCTTATCTTGCACTTAAAGTCCTACCACAAGAGGTTGAAGAGATGGTGGTGGAATTTAAGTGTGGGTGTAAAACCCAATTCAAGGGCTGCTAACTAGCAGGAAAGTACTCAGGGTGAGTTTAAGATAATCTAGTTATCCCACATATGGGAGGGGTATGGGGAAGCAACTTGACTCTGCCTGTGCTTTTGATAGTGTTAAAGTGCATATGTAACTGCGCTGCAAAGGAATAGAGAGCTGAACCCATGTGCTTCTTTGGAAGCCTATTTTTCTGGCAAAAGAGTATTATTCCTTCATACAGTAATCAGTGGTCCCCCAGCAAGCTTCTTAAGTGGTTTTCCCAGATGGATAGCAACAACAGAGTTCACATCTTTGAGAGTGGATTTATTCAAGAAACAATGTAAATTAAACTCTGTCTCTTCTGTATAACAACCCCACAGTGGTAAGTGAAGGCTAGACAGGAGGGAGGTGCCTGCAAGAGCTTTGCATTCCTACCTTAGCAGCATTAGCAGTCTTCCTTTTCAGTATTTTTCTTGTGTATATTTTTTCCTTTCTTGCTTCTTGCATCAACATGAAGCATAGGAGAGTTACAGCTGGACCCCCTTTTTGCCAGACCTCCTCTGGTCCCTGCCTAAAGGTGTATTAGAATTTCAAGGGGATTACTTACTCCTCTTAAACTTTTCTTTCCCAAAACTAGCTCAAAAACTAAAGCTAAAAATACCTAAGATGAACAGTCTGAAATGGGATGGAAAAAAGTCCTCAAGGTATGTTTAACAGGACGTAATTGTTCACAAACACACTAGATAAACTGTGGCTTTTACAGGAATATTTACAAATCAGTTAATAACCCCACAGAATTCCCTTTGCTAAGAAGTGTGGGAAGCTCTCAGTACTATGATCTCAGTATTGAATCCATACTGAAGTTCATTTAACTGCAGGTGAGTAGCCCCTGCTCCATGAAGGATGGACAGCCCTATTCCTGATATTTACAGGTTACCCCTTTATTGCAGGCTACTTTTGTTTTCCAGATGAGCCTATGGTTATTTTATTGGCAACTGCTGTTCATCACCAGAAAGGAATTCCAAGTAGGTGATCAAAGAGTGCATTGAAGGGGAAGGGGCTCAGGAAGCTAAAATTAAAAAAAGCCAACTCTGTGGTAATTTGTATTCCGTGTTATCTGTGTGTCTTTTCCTGGGTTCTCTTTCCTACACTAGAGCTCCTCCCTGTCCTCCAGATGATGTATCTAAACCAGTGGGGCCCATACGCCTTTTAAATATGCATGAGAGTGGGCCTGTGATATCTTTGCCAAAGAGGAGGTTCAGCAGAAACAAAGGAAAATTCTTTCCCCAGAGACATGGGGCGTGTTGTACCAGGAATGGAATTCATCTGTCTTCAAATACTGGGATGGCTCCAGGAATATCTTCCAGCTACCCTGGGGTACGGTAATCTCATTTTCCTGTCCTCACCATTTGTGTTTATAGAATGAATTCACTCACAAAAGTAAAACAAAAAGCAGTGGACTTCAGAAGAATAGCAAGTTCACAAGTCAGGGATTCCCCTTACCTCCTTTCATGCTATTATTTATGTGAGCCTCGTTCTCTGGAGCTACCCGCAATTCAAAATAATCTATTTGCTTAATTGAATTATCCTTTAAGGAGAGGAAATTGAAAAATGGGGCCAGTTCAAGAGACTTAACTCTCAGTTAAAAAACAGCTTCAGAAACCAGTCACACACTGCTAGCAGTGAAAATGCAAAACCACGGATCTTCCTAAACAAACATGTTATCAAAGAAAGAAGTACTCACAAATTGAAATAAAACAGGGAGACTTTAAATAGGAACTCTTACCTTAAAACACAATGTCTGTATTGAGCTGTTGAAATACAGAAGGCCTGTGGAAAAGTTAGAATATTGAAAAAAATTCAGGTGTAGTCAAAATAGATGTTCATGTAAACTCTGCAGGAAAGAAAAAAAAAGGATCATTTCACTACTGTCAAAATTGGAGAATTATGTACGTGCACATAACATTAAGTAAAAGGGAGCAGATAAAACTTACACATTTATTTCCAGTAAATAATTTACATGATAAGGAAATGAATGGTGCTTATCTAGAGTAAGCCTGCTTGGAAAGGAACCAAAGATTGATCCTGGAAGGAACGTCATCTACTACTGCTAAAATCCCAGGAAATTTTCTTGTTCTTTCTCTGAACATAAGCTGCTCAACCTTGAGCCAACTTAGAAAGGTTCTTTTGCAAACATATGAGCAAACCATTCTTTACCCAGATAAATAATAGATAAATTGTGCTGGCAGCTTTGATAGCCACATTTGCAAACTCTGCATGGGTAATTCCAAAACTGTTCTATAACCAGTGAATTTAGTTTTTATCAGAAACTGACTGTAAAACTATAAAATAATTTTTGAGGAGTATCTAAGTGCTAAACCAGAATACTCAGCTGTTAGGAAATGCCAAGAACTGCTGCTGGCAAGCTGTGAGGTATTTTACCATGACCATGTTACACAGATAGTGTCATTACAGCACACTCATGTACACTTAGAGTATGCTAACAAAAGAGTGTAAAGCAAATGAACTTCTGGCCTCACATTAAGTCATCAGCTATGACTTAAGTCAGTGCCCATGGACATTTTTACAGGCAGAACTTTATCCATTGCATGCAATGTGTAAAACAGTTGTAGCTATGTGTAATCCACAGGGAAAGCCAGCTATTATCAACATTATTCAAACACAAGCATTCCAGCTGGAGAGATGCATACAGTAAAGGCTTGAAATCGATGTCAAACCAGATTTTTGTATTACCACTGGGGCTTTGAGCAACCTGGTCAAGCAGGTGTCTCTGCCCATAGCAGTGGGGCTGGAACTAGATGATCTTAAAAGTCCCCTCCAACCCAAATCATTCTGTGAACAAAAACCTAATATCCTCTCGGGGTTTTCTCAGAAATCATCTAGGGTCCTTTACCTGTTCATTCTTTCAATCTACCATTCAACAGGTCCAACAAAATACAGTGGTTCCTGCAATTACACATATTTTTAAAAAATATATGGCAACTTTAATGACAAAAGCTGTTTACTATGCATAACAACCTGGATTCATATTAAAATGTTTGATTTTAATATCTGGGTGAATGAAAACACCTTGGACATCTGGAGTATTGTCAATTCTTTGCGGCAGCACTACAGGAGATGCATGTCCATGTCAAGTGTCAAAATGTCATGCTGCCTTGTACTGTTGATCTTTCTGCTTTTGGAATGCTTGTGGAATTCCTGGTAGGCCATCCAGAACACAGAGTTTGCACATTTAAGATGGTGCCTATTACAGCTGTGGTTCCTCATGAGAGACCCTCTTGCTGTGGTGTGCACGGTGTGAGGCTGCCCCGAGTTCCAGCAGCGCTGACACACCACCTCTGTTCATTGCCACTTATGAATGGAAGCTTCTCCACTGCTGCTTGCCCCGCCTGGTGCACCGAGGTGTGGGAGGAACAGGGTGATGCTAAAGGCACTCAGCCCTCCCTCTCAGCCACAACCTGCATCTGCTCCTTATACAGCTATTAAACAAAAACTGCTTGGCAGCTCCAACTCATCCACACTGTTCCTGTGCACACTGTTCCTGTCTTCTGAAAAGTCTTGGTTAGGCTGAAATTACAGAGGTTCATCCAATTTTCCTAGGAACGAAACTGGAAGTGCTCTTTACATACAGACAGTGGGTACAGTAAAACATGTTTTCCCTTGTTTTCTCTTTCCACTTCTCCCCCCCTCCCCCACCTTTGCTTAGGTTGAAGTACTTGCACTCCAATTAAAATTGTGAGTCTTCCTGTATTTTCCCTGAAGATTCACAGAACAGATGTTGCTGTATCTTGGGTTATTTTTAATTTTCCCAGGGAGAAAAGAGGGGAGAAAGTAGAGACATACTTCTTCCGATGAGGGAGAGGCACATCAGAGGATGAGATAGTGCTCAGCACTGCTTGGATTGTTTACACTGAAAGTATTTTGTTGATCGTTCCCTGACATTATATCCTGTTTTGCTAAAAGAGGTGGTTTTAGCCAGAAAATTTACATTTTCATTTACTTGTCCATTAACTTTTTTTTTCCCCAGATAACAGTTATCCTTATCTCTCTTTTACAAATAAAAGTAAAGCTGATTGTAAAAAGTACTGCCCTGAAAGGTAATGCCAAAGACAAACTTCTGTGCTCTAGAAGTTATACAATGTTTTGATTGTCCAAATTGTTCCATTCTAAATTATGTCAAGTGAAGATGCAACCATCAAATTCACCTTGCCACTTTGCAGGCATTTGGGATGTTTTAAAAACCAAAACAAGTTCACAGCATATTTCAGGAGCTGTAGGAATGTTAATCTGGACACAGGATTCAGCTCCACCCGTGCTCTGCCCAGGATGCAGGATTACTCATGCACCTAATGCACTGCCATTTTCCTTCCGTGTGTACATCCAATCTGATCCTCAACAGAACCCCTTGAGTTTCTCTAGGTTCCCCCTAGAGAAGCCCCTGGGATTTCTCTTTGTCATCTAAAAGAGGCCGAGGCATTGTTATGAGTATCATATCTACATGGGCAGCTGTGGCTTGAAGAAATTTATGTAAATTATTTATTAGCTAGCGGCCTTACCCACGATGTCCCTGGTGCTGTCCAAACACTCAAAAAGGATGCAGTGAAATACATCCTGCTTAAGGAAAGGTAGCTAGGGCTACAAAATCAAGAAAAGCAGAAGATTTTGAAGTATGAACTGGTTTGTTTCCCTTTGTCACCAAAATACGTATGAACAAACCATAAGGTGGAGGACAAGGAGGCTTTGCACGGGGTCATTTTGCTGCTCGTGAAGTATTGCGTGGAGAGAAGCACACCCCACACCCGCTATGGGAAAGCTGACAAACCAGCTGGCGACGCCAGGAATGGATCGTGGTAAAGCCAAGGGACAGGGAGTTGACGGAAAGCTGTCGCACGGGAGGGGTGGCTGTGAGCAGCACCAGCCGTGTGACACCCTGGCTGAGCACGGTGCAGCTCCGTCCCTTTGGGCCGCTCTCCCCGGCCACAGCAGCGCAGCAGCCGCAGAGATGAAAGGCTGGCTGTAGGCACAGGCCAGGGAAATCCCGCAGAGCCGAGGCTGGCCCTGGGCTGCCTTGCAGCACATACAGGGGTACAGGGGCGGGCGATGCTGTTCTGCCGTCCATCGCTGCTCCCACCCGTCCAACATCCGCCAAGGCAGGACCCTGGGGACGCGGCAGGGACAGGGAGAGCCTGGGAGAAGAACCGGGCTGAAACAGCCTCTGACTTCCAAGGTTTGTGCAGCAGGAGAGCCGCCACCTGCTCCGCACCTTTCTTCATGGGGCGATGGTCAGTAAAGACAAAGACAGCTCCCAAAATGGTCCTTTATGTAACCGCGTCGGTAAAGAATTAAGGAGGAGACCCAACTCACGCAGAATAACCATTGGTCAGCCCCTCAGCACTGCCGCGCAGGGCGCTGGCTGCGGGCTCGGTGCGCCCGAGGGGCGCCGAGGGCCCGGGCCCCCCGTCAGGCACCCCCCGCTCGGGGAGAAGGCCGGCCCGGCCTCCCCA